>NC_050609.1:0-303030 GCF_014743375.2 Drosophila subpulchrella | reverse complement strand
CAAAAATTCGCACTAATTCGTTCGGAATAACCGTTAAAGGTTTTCAGCCCGCTTGACTGACATAGCAGTAATTATAATGCCCCCACAGCCGATCTCCGTCGGCTGACATTGTCCATTGTGCGGCCTGCTGACCATTTACAAGCCTAAATTACAATAGAGGCCCATTGTGCGGCGCGCCCCCGCAAATCGTGTGATGGTGTTGGGGTCTCTCAGGTGTGTGCTCCCAAGTGGGTGTATGTGTGTGTGTATCTGTGTCTGTGGGACGGTGGGCATTCAAATGCAAACGGAGCAGCGGACCACCGTTACAATGTGGCTCATTAAAAGAAAAATGCTCATGCAGAAGCAACAATAAAACGCCGGCCAAACAAAAATGTGTAAAATCTGACGCGCAGTCAAACAATAACAATGGGGAGACTCAGATTCAGATATAGAATACGGCATCTGAATCGGAATGGGAATGGGAATGAGTGGCGTTTTTGTTTGCCATAAAATATTTCACGCCAATTTCAATTCCCGATTCACTCAGGCCTATAGCATTCTCAAAGTACACTCAAACTATTGGGATTATGATAAAAATGTTTTTAACTTTACTAAGATGGAAGATCACATGTGGCTCATCCACCCAAAAACACAGTATAGTAAGGCAAGAAAAAAATACATTGAAGTTCTAAACGATCTTCTATTTAAAACAAGGGGAATGGACCCTAATTATTATGTTGGTACATACGAATTATTATATTAATTATTAAAATCTTTGGTATTAATTTTATTTATAAATATTTTCCAGAATTTTATATTATTTGACTTAACCCCCTAAATATGTATGTACCTAGTACAATTAAGAGAGCATCCCTAATTTCTCGATACATTTTTTCATAATATAGTTTCCATATGTTTTACACATTATCGGAATATTCTTCATTATACCCGTTACTCGTAGAGTAAAAGGGTATACTAGATTCGTCGGAAAGTATGTAACAGGCAGAAGGAAGCGTTTCCGACCCCATAAAGTATATATATTCTTGATCGGGATCACTAGCCGAGTCGATCTAGCCATGTCCGTCTGTCCGTCTGTCCGTCTGTCCGTCTGTCCGTCTGTCCGTCTGTCCGTCTGTCTGTCCGTCCGGATGAACGCTGAGATCTTGGAAACTATAAGAGCTAGGCTATTGAGATTAGGAGTGCAGATTCCTGAGCTTCTTACGCAGCGCAAGTTTGTTTCAGCAGAGTGCCACGCCCACTCTAACGCCCACAAACCGCCCAGAACTGAGGCTCCTACAGTTTTCATGCTAGAATAAAAATTTTAATTGAAATGTATTGTTCTCATCAATACCTATCGATTGACCCAAAAAAAAGTTTGCCACGCCCACTTGAACGCCCACAAACCGCCCACAAACTTCAAAAAATCGTAAATATGAACGCAGATATCTCGGAAAATATCAAAGATAGAGAAATGGGAATTCAGATTTAGATTCCGTAGGCTTGAGCGCAGCGCAAGTTTGTCACGCGAATATGCCACGCCCACTCTAACGCCCACAAACCGCCCAAGCCTGTGGCGCCCACAATATTCATGCTAGATAAAAAATTTTATCTGAAATGTATTGGTCTTGTCAATACCTATCGATTGATCCAAAAAAAACTTTGCCACGCCCACTCTAACGCCCACAACGCTTAAATCTGTCTACCGCCGGTAGGTGGCGCATTTCAACCTCGCTTTGCTGCATATCTCCATTTTCCTTTGGTCATTTTAGCTGAGTAACGGGTATCTGATAGTCGAGGTACTCGACTATAGCGTTCTTCCTTGTTTTATTTTGTATATCTTAATAAAAAAATGTTTCTCCATATTTTTATTATTCTGTATTTTTCCCTTGGTGTACTGATTGGTATCCGAAATTCATAAAATCAAAGTCGGGCTTGAAACAAAAACAAAAATCCCCCATAACTGTGCCAACCAAAAGTTGGTAATGAGAATGAGCATGAGCATCCAAAAACTCCACAATTACAATGGCACAGCGAGAGAGCGAATGAGAGAGATACCCACAGAGAGCGAGAGAAAAGCCGGGCTTCGGCAACAGCGGTTCGGGTTTTGCCGATCGCGGAAGTATGTCAGCAGGTCTCTTCTTGTCGTCTCTCGGCTAACGGTAGTTTTTCTGCCGCGGTCGCTGCTCTGCCGCCACGCTTAGCTGCGCCTGCTTACCTGGCTTGACGCCGACGTCGACTGAGCCGCTGTTGCCGCTGTTGCCGCTTCTTCTCCTTCTTCTTCTTTCCGCATGCTAGCGCAACATGTTGCTGGTAGATCCAGCGCCAACCTGTTGAAAGCGAAATTTTCTCTTTGCAGCTGGACAGTGTCTAGCTTTGATTTCTGCCTTTCCGTCTGCCTCTTCTTCGCCTTCGTCTTCTTCTTTCTTGCCAAGCCTCGAAATCAAGTTAACTGTTTATGCACAAAAGAGAGAGAATGAGAAAAAGGGGGGAGTGTTGTTGCTTTACCGTTTCTTTCATTTCATTTCGTTTTGTGTTCCAACTAGTTAACCAAATGAACTTATACACTCAGAAAAATTATAGCCATAATAAGAATATTTTAATATTTAGAATTTGTTGATTTCAGTATTCATCGCTTTGAATCTTAAAGCATTCTATCAAAAAATGAAACATATTGATCACGAGATCAATAAATTGTAAAAAGTTTTAGATCAAAAGTATTTTATTAAAATTTTCAGTGTGTATAATTGTCAGTGTTTAGTGTGGGTCGACATTGCTTCTTCTTCTCTTAGTTTTTTGGGTCTACACCTGTGTGTTTTAGGTTGTGCTTTCATTGTCGGTCTTTCATATGATGTCGCTTTGGTGGAGAACTTCCACTTGGGTTCCAATCAAGCGTGCACCATCGAAATACAAATATCGAATACGATCCCAACATTCGTAGCCAAATGCGTTCTCTTTCCCGCTTTGTACACCCCTCTCGCTCTATCGCCACCAATTTATATGCTAATTTAACTGATTATTAATGTTTTGACCCAAATACCGGTTGGAAATTATTATTGGCCGATTCTGGTATCGATTTTAGTTTCTTCTTCGTTTTCCTATGCATCCCAAGCCGCCGCTTCTGCTTCTTCTTGTTTACGGACATTAAGGCTTATCGAATGTCTTAACCTAATCTCTATTTTGGGCTGGGTATAGAGGATGGGGATTGGGGGAAGCACCGTGGAAAAATATATTTTTGGTCAACGGGCGGGCCGTAGTTTTGTTTAATACTTTCATATTAAAGAATCATTAGTGAGGGCTATCAGTGGGTCGGGATCGATGTGTCAGGTTGTCAGCTAGCACAGGGAGGCAAGGTGTTTGGGTTTGGGTCGGTAGGAACCTGGTATTAATTATAAAGAGGTGGGGTCATCACAGCGGATGGCTAGTGTAAGCTTAATCGTGTTCCAAGCTTATTCTTTGTCTTAGATAATAGGGGTTTTAAAGATCTTTTATCTTAGAATGGATCAGTGGGCCAAGCTTAATTTTAATGAATGAAGTAAGATCTGAATTGGAACTAACAGGTTTTTAAAAAAACTTTAATTAAGACAAACCAAGATTATGATTTTATTCACAGTTATAATAGTAGAAGTCTTAGTAAAAGTATTCTGAATATAATTATGTATTTTATTTCGAAGATTATTAACCAAAAATAAAAAGGCTAACGTATTTTTTGTAATACTAAAGAGTAGTTAAAGTTTAATTCTAATTACTTGTTAAGTAGATAGCGCTAACCAAATGTTTTTCTAAGCTTTTGTGAAAACTAAAGATTCGATTCCTTATCTAATATCCTTCCAGCTCAAACTTGGCCCTTGGATAGCGCAGGATCTGACAACCCTCGGATCGCCGGAAGATTCGCCTCGATCGCCTGGGTCCACTGACAATGAAGTTTTGCAGCATGAACGGCCCAAGTGAATCGGAAGTTGAGAGCCTGCTGATGAGCCCATGCTGGGGACCGCCCCAGACCTCCGCCCAGGATCAGTACCTGCTCGATGGCCACAAGCTGTTGCTGGAGCACGACCTGGACTCCCTGCCCAGCGATGCGGATCAGAAGAATTCGCTGGACGTCCTCGACAATCTGCTGCTGAACGGATCGTCCCTGAATGCCCTGTCCGATCTGAAACCCCTGCCGCCCTTCACCGGCTACACGGGCCATCTGTCCATCAATGGTATCTCCGGCCACCATTACCATGCCATCGCCCAACGGCTGCCGGATGAGAGCAACAACAACTACATGCAGAGTGCCTATCACCCGCAGAACAACCAATCGAATCCCACATCCACCACGCAATCGAATGGGGGCAGCAATAGCAGCTCCAACTCCAACGAGCACAACATAGTCTCCTCCTCCACCTGCTTACCAGAAAGTGTCCTGAGTGGGAGTGGCGGTGGGGGCAACGATGCCTGCCTGGCGGACGTGAAGCTCTTCGCCGATAGTCAACTAGATTCTAAGCTTTACTCGGTGGCCGATAGCTGTGTGATGAATGGTACCGGCTCGGGATCGTCGGTTAATGGTGGTTCTGGAGCCGGCAATCCCAGCATAGCCACCTTAACGCCCATCGATCAGGTGGCCGATTCCCTGCACAATTCCGGCGTACGGATCTACAAGGATCTGACGGAGTATGTGGACATGAATTCCATAGATGATATAGCCGCCATTATAGGTTCCGCCATTGCGGACACCACGGTGCCCAATCAGCTGGACAAGGATGATAACAACGATACGCGGGACAGCTGGATGGATCTCGATGCCTGGATCGATGGCAATTGCATACAGCAGGAGTCGGCCAAGGTTCTGGTGTCGCAGCAGGATTCCCTGGGGGATTTCATGCTGCCACACAGTCCGCTGCCCATGCACGCCAGCAGTTCCACGCTCCAGAGTTTACTGAGCCACGGGTATATGCCCCTGCTGCAGAATAGGCTGCAGAACGGTCCACCCAATGGCAATTCTTCGGGCGGAGGAGCCGGAAATCCTGGAGCGGGACTCAAGGGGGATCCCCAGGCGCCCACATCTACCTCGTACTGCAACGAACTGGCGGCAGCCACCAGCAGCAGTTGCAGTCCACCCGGTTCGGTGGTCAGCACAACGGACAATCCGAATGGTCTGATGATCAATCCGCGGTATTTGAGCAATCCGACCAATAACCAGGCGACGGGGAATCATCCCCACCAGCAGGGTGGCTACTCCATGCAGAATTCGGGCCTGTCCCTCAAGGATAATGGCCTGTGTTCCCCGGATCTCTTGGGCAACTATCCGCATACGACGACGGCCAGCACGACGGGTTCGGAGATGAGAACTGGGGCGCCCAAGGCCAAGAGATCCCGATCCCAGAAGAAGTCCAACCAGCAGCAACAGCAGCAGCAGCAACAGCAGCAGCAACAGCAGCAGGGCGAGGGCGGTGGACCACCGACCACGCCCCAAATGAGCGCCATCTCACCATCCGGCTTCAGTGCCAGCGATCTGAGTGGCCTTCTGGGCAAGGAGAAGCCCGTCCATCGGTGCAGCATCTGCAATCGGGGATTCCTCAACAAGTCCAACATCAAGGTGCATTTGCGCACCCACACGGGCGAGAAACCCTTCCGCTGCGACGTCTGCGCCAAGGCCTTTCGCCAGAAGGCGCACCTGCTCAAACATCAACAGATACACAAGAGAATTGGGCGTGACTGACGCTCCTCCACGAGCTTTATGTTATAGCCGAACAACCAAGTAGCATCTCCCAGGGAGAAGCGCCATGCGCAGCACAGAAAACTAAGATTAGATATGGTGGGAACGGAATTGGTAGAATCTATGCTTTTCCAAAAGGAAACCCCTCAAATTCGTCCTTAAAAATTTGATATTGTGGAGTTCTTTTTTGGAAGGTGCAAGTTTTATACTCACCAATCTGCCAAATTATAAACAAAATATATCCCTGCTCTCTGATATTTAGAGATTGATTCAAAAAATCTTTGTAGATCTTAAAACAACAAGTTCGGTTTCTATAAGAAGTGAATGTGAAGAGTCACTCTAATCTCTAGGGATTTCAAATCTCCTGAAATTGTGCCTAAATGTATGCAATACTTTTTTGCTGCTTTTCTAAATCACTAAAAACCCTACAAATTGTTTTCATATCACTTAAGAGCTTGTCAGCGAATGATATATTATTTGTTTTGTTCAAGTTCTTGTTAATCTTATAATTTTCTGTAATTTGGATTCTCCAAGGATCTAAATGATGCGCTGTGCGCATTCTCCCTGCGTTCTCTGTGTGCGTGTGTGCCAGTGCTTGGCCAGGATAATGTCTGAGTATCGTTCAGAACTCGGAGATTGTTCAGTCTATATATTAACAGATTATATAGGAAACTGCTAAAAGGTCACGCAGTGGCATACACACACTTTTTGATATTCGTTGTTGTTGGTTGCTTTTGATCTCTTCGCTTATTCGTAATTAGTGAAAATGAGGGTTAGAAAAATGCCAAATAGTTAAAAAAAATGCAGATAGTAGCTACATTTTATAGTTAAAATCAAGTCAAAAACAAAAAGTTTTACTTAAAAAAAACCCGTTCTTTTGTAATTTTTTAAAAAAGAAATATAAATTTCTTAAGTAAAAGAATATATAATTTCTAGCTAGTTCGTTCAATACTTCTGTTTAGTCCATCTACATACCCTTGTTAGATCCTAAAGTTCAGTTTTGACAGGTTAAATTACCATCAACCTACTACCTCTAACCCAGATCAGCGTTAGAAACTCTTTATGGCACACCATAGCCAGTTCTTTAGAGACAGCGAAAATCCAAAGAGACCACAAGCAATGTAAGAACAACGAAGCGTCCAATTGTCATTCTGCAACTGTTGTTCTGTTTTGATGCAGGGTCGCGAACTTCGAGCAATAAAGGTCCTGGCACAGGTAAATCGTATCTAATAACAATCTAGACAATAATACCAATTAAGGAAGGGGAATGAGAGGAAGTTGTATAAAGTTCTGAATGTTGTCTGTACCTCATCATGTTGAAAACTGAAATAGTGACGCATACAAATTACATTTTAAATTAACACTAATCACGCAAAAGCAATAACAATTTTAAATTAATTACTTTTAAAATGTACAAACCAATGGAAAAGCGTTATACTTAAAAATGTGTAGGTCTAAGAATTTGTAGCGGGCTTGGCAAAATATTATTCATAATAATCAGTTTGCAAAATATATGAAACGTAAATGGAGAAAAATCTAAACCGAAATCGATGGAAATGATGAAAATCGTTTAGCAATGTACTCAAGTAATAAACTCGATTTAATTTAGCCAATATCGTAAAGCGTTGTTAATTTGTTTTTTAAAAAGTTTGTTGCTAAAGTTTTAACGTTAATCTTAACCTTAAATTATGTTCGATATACCCGAAATTATTTATCATTAATCCTTGGACACACTCAGCACCCGAAAAAAAACCAACAATTAAATAAACCATAAACTAGTTTAATTCTAATTTAAATGTATGTATAATTTCTATAAACAAAAGACAATATTAATTGTGTTATTTTAGTTATCGTGCAATTTTATTTATTTTTACAAAAGCAAACTTGAATTTTGTTCAACACATTTCGATTTGTAAATATTTATTTCGTAACTGTAATGCCTAATATTTAATTAATTATATTTAAATAAATTCAAATGTCATTCAAAATGTGCAAAACAAACTAAGCCTACAATTGTACATGTGTTTTCTTTTGTTGGGTACCACATGTCGCATGAGTAATGTGCATGGCAATTTCGGCTTTGGATGGAATCTCAAAGGTAAGTGAGTGACATTTGGGTGTTGCCCCATTGCTTATGCCTCACACGCCCCATGGACCCGCTTTTAAGGTCCCATTAGCAACCTGACGGCGTAGCATTGAGGCACGTTCGGGCACAAAAGTAAAAAAATAAAATGGAGTAGTAGCCACAAAAATATGCGAGCCAAGTCAAGTTGAGACCAAGAAACCAAACCAAACTAAACCGAACCAGCCAGTCGGGCAGAATCATTATATTGACCACAAAGAAAGCCAGGCGCAGAAGAAAGAGCCAAAGAAAGACCGAAGAAGTGGCGTAGAAACGAAGCCCACACAGTTGTGGGGGATATATGTATATATATATATATAAATGTACCTCACAGATACGACTACGACTACAGTAAAAGATACAGATACAGAGACGGAGACGGAGAATGCCATGCATACTGTGCCACTGACCCAATTTCCAGACTCGTTTCCACAGAGAACCGCAGCGGATTTGAAATGTTAAGATACTAAGATACTTTGCTCTTTCACCGCAGCCCGTCTGAAGGTAGACACCGATATATACCATACCCATATATATATATATATATATATATATGTATACATATAGTGTGTGTATATATGTGCGAAGTGGGGTCTCCAGTTCGCATCCGCATTTCTATGCCGCCGACTCTGAAATTGAGGAGAGACCCCATCTTCTGGCGCGCCTGCCTCCGCTTCTTGATGTATCTGTAACTCGTTTCTGTATCTTGCGCCTTGTATCTGTGGCACTTAAATTTATGCAACATCATGGCTGCTGTTGCTGTTGCTTTTATGTTGCTCTTCTGTTGCCTTTGCTGTGGCTTCGTTTTGTTCTAATCAAACTGTGCTACGTGTTGCTCAGCGTCGTCTGTCATGGGTTAAGCTTTGGATATTAAAATGTATTCCGTTTAAAAAATAGTAAGCAGCACTAAAAATTTATTAACAAAATATTATGACTACCCAAACATCAATTTCCTTTTTTTTAAAGTTTTGCCAAAATTAAAATTATTATCATATTTCTTTCTCTGTATTTATCTTCAAGTCATTAATTTAGACATTTTGGCAAAAGAGAACTTAATGATGTAATTTTAAATGCATTAGAAACGTTAAAGACAAACTTCTGCGGAATTTCTTTTATCTGGTTTCATCTCCATTTTAATTAAACTTAGTGTCAATTAAAAGTAATTTTCCACTCTCTCATCTTTTAGTTTTCGGCCACTTAATTGCAGCCAGCTAACAATGTGGCTAAGCATGACCCAGATCAAGGTGTCGGTGTGGATAATATGAATGATGGGGGAATCCTAAGATTGAAGTGCCCAAGATTAAGATGCCTAAGCAGACATTTAGGTTGGCCTAAGCAGCTTAAGAGTAAATAATTGATGAAGATAGAGAGGAAAAAAATACTTTAGAGAATAGGTTAAAGAATTTTTTATAGAAAATTAAAAAATATATATGTTAAATATATTAATTAATAAAATAGTTAGGAAAGTAAGTAAAGAAATATACAGTCAGGCGAAAGAGCTTAAGGATAATGTGAAATGCTTGCACTTCAGCTCTTTATGCCATTAGTAATCTAGTAAATGATCAGCCAGTTTCCTCTCGACCTTTCCCAGCCTGCGGAGACCAGCTTTTGCAGCTTCAGTCTGCAATTTGCCTCAGTTTATTTTTGGCACATGCAGTAGCAAAGGCAGCCAAAAGAAAATAACTTTTCCCCCCTCGAACTCTCCAGTTCCTTCGCTGATTCACTCCTCGACTTGACAGACAATCAGGCTAGCTAGTCTTTGTATACTCTTTGATAGGATGCAGTAGCTAATGTGTGAATTTTTGATACAACAAAAGGAAATCAAATCTGATACTAATAAATAAACAAATTTAAAAGTCATTTCTAAAAGATAAAACCCGTTAAATAAACATTATATTTGGTATTTTAATTTTTTTAACAGTCCAAATAAATATTTTTGTTTTATTGTCGGTGAGTGCTTTCATTGTGTGAAGATTTCTTTAAAAAAGGCTACAAAATATAGTATTATTAACTTAGAAATATAATCGTGTAATAAATAAACTAAAAAGTTATGGAAAATGTAAGCAGTATTATTTTGAATATTTTTTAGTGATAGTTTTTTAGCGCTGTTGTAACCTAGTGGAAGTATATTTTTTCTAATGCTAGAGTATGCTTTATTCACTCATCGAAGTTTATATTTGCTGGCCTTTGTTTTTTGTGCAAAATAGCAAATCGGGCGTCGGTCGCTCGGACGATCGTGTCGTGTCGCATATTCATATTGTCCAGCAGTTGCAAGTTGCTAGTTGCTATTGCCGATGTTGCTGCTGTTGATGTTGCTGCTGCCATTGCTGTTGTTGCTGCTGGCTGGCTGTTTTGTGCTGTGGCGCAGTTAAAGACACAATGACCTTGGGTGAAAGTTGCTCTCCATTTCTATTTTGTGTGTGTGTATTGTTGTTTGTCTTTTTGTTTGTGGCCCATTGCTATTGCCGTTGCCTCTGCCATGCCATTTTTTACCCACATATATATTGTTATTTTTAACGATTTTGCCTTATTTGCTCTGGTCGCCCCAACTTCTTCCCTTTTTGTTTACGGCCATGATTTGTGTGTGTGTGCTTGGCTCTATTTGTTCGGATTGTGTTTTTCCCCCCCATTTTGTTGCTGTTAGTTTTGATTACTTTTGCTCTTGATTGAGACTTTGATTGATGCAAGAGTGGGCGGTGGAGGGAGGGCAAGGCAAAACAGAACGGAAGTGGATCGCGTGCCGGAAGTGGAGGAGCTGAAGATCCATACTTGGACTTGTTCAGCACGAATTTCGCAATTCTCATAATTTATGCACTCGCTCTTTTTCGGCAATTAAAAAAATTAAACTCATAACCCAAGTGCAACTTTTGATTTTGCAACAATCGCCGCAGTAATTCACGCCTCGCCGATCGGCTGACCAAGATTCTAACGAGAATAAATCATGTCTGTAATAACATTATAATCAATTATTAATATTTAAGTGTTGTTCTGGTTTTATTATGGCTCTTTTTCCTTGCAGCTCGGCAGCGAACTTTAATTAGCAGCAAAAGCAAACAGTGCACAACGAAAATCTTATGAAATACGCAATTAAACTTGATTATTGTTACGAACCAAAAACTCAGAAGGCAAAGGAGCTCTAAAGCATTGTAACAAGATCAAAGGCAAGAATACACCGGATATATAGGTATTAATTTACAGAGAAAATCAATTTGATTAAATACTTGGGTGCTTAAAATACTGCATAATAACTAACTGCATAGAATAGTCCATGAAAAAAATTATAAAATATTTTAAATGTATGTATATTTAAAAGGGTTTTTAATTGAGTTAAATTTCTAATCTAATTTTTTTGGTTCCCTTCAAAAACATACGAATTTAATTTTAAAACTAGAAGACAATTCATTATTTAAGCTTAAAACAAGTTATCATACGAATAATTAAATTACTTTATTATTAATAAAGATTAAGATTACATTGTGTCAAGCAAAGAACTCAATTTTGCATACATAGTTAGCCCCAAAAAATGTATGTTCAAAACTTGTTTATCTCAACCAATATCACATACCAGAACTTAGTGCTTATATCTAGTCACAGGAAAAGTCTTTAAGCTCGAAGAGAAATATTTCACCATTTATTCCGTTTCGTTGTCAAGTTCGTGGTGCATTTTAATGGCACACACGATGGATGGCCCAAAAACTGGTTGAGAACGGTTCAAGCCAAAAAATCCAAAACAGACGCGACGCGACTGCAATTAATTTACAATGCACAACGGCAATACAACTACAGAAATAAACAAAAACAACAAGAGACGGCGCGTGATCTATGCGATCAGTGGTCAGTGTGGGGTTTCAAGGGGGTTTTCGAGGGGTTTTCGGGAGGGGGCCGGGCCTCACCTCACCGACTGGCCAACGACAAGTGACCCCATTTTTATTGGAACCTCTAAACGTGCGTTGTTGCTGCCGCTGCCGCTTGTTCTACTTTGAAATTTCACTTTTCAAATCCCAGCTCGTGTGTGTGAGTGGTGGACAAGCGAAAAAAATAATTAATAAGCCAAACATAAAAACGTGCGAGCATGCGTGAGTTCAAAGTTATTTCTTGGCAAGTTCGTTGCCTAAGTCTTTTGAATTTGCAGTGCACTGCAAGGCAGTGTAAGCTATACGACAACAAAAGAGGGGGGAAAAGCAGCCAAAACAGTAACAGAAAAGGCCAGATGAAGCACAATAATGCCGCACGAAATATGTTGGGGAATATGGCAAGAGGCACAGCCACAGCCACAGCTACATATATCAACCAATGCAACCAGAGAGCAAGACCAAGGCAACAACATTGACGATTTAACCTCAAACTTCAAAGTGTCACTGTCATGGCCCTTTTTACTACTCGCAGTCGAGCCACAGCCACAGCAACAGCAACAAAACCATCCGTCGTCTTCGTGGTCGTCGCCATAACCTGTTGGCAATTCAGTTTATGACTTTTTTGCCCGCCACCGTGGGGCCAACCTATCAAAAATCTAGCTAGTAATAAATCAATTACGGAAGATGTCACAGAAATCATAATCGTTTCAAATTCAAATCACTTATAAAGGTATCTAAGAGTATGAACCGATATTTTTTTTAAACATTAAAAGGTTTCATTTTGCCTTTTTTAATTGATATTTATTTTTTACCAAATTGACAAAAAATATATATTTCTTTTAAACAATTTCTTCTGATACAAAAAATTAACAAAGCAAGATTTACTCTTCTACGCAACTATTTTTTACTTACAGAATCATGTAATTATGTTAATTATACGTACATACAGAAAAAAATGTTTAGAATGTTTTTTAGGCTGGCAACTATATTAAATTTGTATCTATTCAGCATTGCAAACTTGTTTTAAATTCTAGAGTCTTATTTTTTAGTCCCTTCATTTGGTTAAATTAAACTTAAACACGAAATGTCTACTATTTGTTTGAATCTCTTGTATTGCCAAATTTCTTAAATTAAAATTATAATAATTATTTATTTTTAAGCTTTCAGCGGGGAGCTTTCACCGCCTCTTTGGCCCACTGTTCCTGCTCACGTATTGCCTCCAAAAGTGGGTCAACATGAAACAAGCCAGAAAAGAGTAAAAAAAAGCGGCAGCAGCCACAGCAACAATACCAATACCATAGCAACTGCAAAAGCAGCAGCAACAACACCAAATCACGCTGACGAACTGGCTTAAAGAAAGACTGGCTCGAAGAAAGCACACACACCGGCACACAGGCACTTACACAGCCACACGGACACATAGACCGAAACAACTTGTTGAATTGCCAGAGCTTAAAGCAGTTGTAAATTTATTTTTGGGGCTTGGCCTTTAGGAATTTATGTAAACTCGTCGTCATAGTCGCAGGCGCAGGGCTAAATCAAGCAGACCCTTGGGAGGCTGGGTGAAAATGGTCCATGAATTCAAAATACAAAAAAGTTTTTGAATTTTATAAATGAAAAATTTTTAAAAACTAGATTTTTACTGACACACAATATATGAAATTTATATATTATCAATATAAAAATGAATATTTCTTAAGCGAAATTTTATACACAAGAAAGTATTATACAGAAGATTGCCAATTAGTGCCAAATATTTCGATGTAGTTTATAACTAATACAAAATATAGCCAACATCTGAGAGAGTTCGCTAGCAAGAAAATATGTTTCTATAAATATTGTTCACTAAAATGCACCACAAATAGTTTTTTCTATAATATGTATAATCAAAATTTTTTAAGTCAATAGAAAACTAAAATAAAAATGTTTCCAATAGAGCACTGGCCAATTGTCACAGAAATTGTACTTTCTGAAACAAATATGTTCTGGAATCAAATGATGCACCTCCTGCGATAGTTAAATTAATACAATAATTAATTTTAATAATTATAATAAAATTTATAAATATAAATATATAAATTTTAACTGTATAGCGATACGATTCTATAAGGGTTAAATGGCTTGAGTCCCCGCTAAACAGATTTCATTAAAGTTCTGCACCAATATCTGGGCCAATTTCCCACGCGTTAGTGCATTTTATCCCACTCCCACATTCGATAGTATCGCACATATAAACGTTTTAAGTTCCAGCTCTAATTGTTTTTTAAGACCGCAAAAATGGACATCGGCGAACTGCTGGCGTTTAAGGTGAATATTTGGGGATAACCGTGATATTACCACATCTAAGCCATCCTAATCTGCAGCCGGAACAGACGCCAAAGCGTCCGCACGAGGACGAGGACGACGACTTCGATTTGGAGGCCTCGCACGGAAAACGGGGCGGTGGCGATGAGAAAACCAAACGCATGCGGCGCATCGCCGAAGCCAAGGAGTCGGCACACTATTCCAAGCAGGGTGGAGCATCGGGGGGATCCTCCGGGGCCACCGGCAGCTCCGCCTTCGAATTCGATCCAGAACTCACCGAGGAGGAGCGCCTGAATATCCTCAAATATGTAGAGAACGAGGAGGCCGATGGCGATGTTCTGGACGAGCAGAGTCTCAAGAAACTGATCCTGGTTTTCGAGAAACGCAACCTGAAGAACCAAGAGATGCGCATCAAGTTCGCCGACAGCCCCGAGAAGTTCATGGACTCGGAGGTGGAGCTGCACACGGTCATCCAGGAGCTGAAGGGCGTGGCCACGGTTCCCGATCTGTACCCACTCCTCGTGGAACTCCACGGCCTGCACAGTTTGCTCGAACTGTTGTCGCATCAAAACACCGATATTGCAGTGGCCGTGGTGGATCTGCTGCAGGAGGTAACAGATGTGGACATTTTGGGCGAAAGTCAAGAGGGTGCCGAGTCCTTAATAGAAGCCCTGAGGAAAGAGCAAATCTTTGCTCTTCTCGTCCAGAATCTGGAGCGACTGAACGAGCAGGTTAAGGAGGAAGCCGATGGAGTGCATAATACCCTGGCCATTGTGGAGAACCTCACTGAAATCGATTCGGAGTTCGTCAGAGAGGCTGCCGAGCAGGGATTGCTGGCCTGGCTGCTGAAACGCCTGCGCGGCAAGTCACCTTTCGATCCCAACAAACTGTACTGCAGCGAGATACTATCCATCCTCATACAAACCGAGAACGACAACCGATTGCTGCTGGGTTCTCTGGATGGAGTGGATGTACTGCTCCAACAGCTGGCTGTCTACAAAAGACACGATCCAGCCAGCAACGAGGAGCAGGAGTACATGCAGAACCTGTTCAATTGCCTCTGTTCCGCCTTGATGGCCCGTGAAAACCGGGATAGATTTCTTAACGGGGAGGGCCTTCAGCTTATGAACCTCATGCTGCGCGAGAAGAAAATGTCGAGGAACGGTTCCCTTAAGGTACTCGACCATGCCATGGCCGGCCAGGATGGCCGGGACAACTGCAACAAGTTCGTCGAAATCCTTGGCCTACGCACCATCTTTCCGCTCTTCATGAAAACACCCAAGCGCAACAAGCAGCGACTGATCTCAGCCGATGAGCACGAGGAGCATGTGACCTCCGTCATTGCCTCGATGCTGCGCAACTGCAAGGGCACTCATCGCCAGCGGATGTTGGCCAAGTTCACGGAGAACGATCACGAGAAGGTGGATCGCCTGCTTGAGCTGCACCTCAAGTATCTGGCCAAGGTGGAGGCCATTGACAAGGAGATCGATCAGCAGGCCAAGGCAAGATGGGAATCTATATTTATGTAATATAATTTAATAACACCCATTATCCCACAGGATCCCAGCATTGACGAGGACGAGGAGGCGGAGAACAACTACATTAAGCGGCTGACCGGCGGGCTGTTCACGCTGCAGCGCATCGACTACATCCTGCTGGAGGTCAGCGCCACCGGCGATACTGTCAAGCAGCGCGTTCTGCAGATCCTTAACTTGCGCGGAGCATCTATGAAGACCATTCGTAGCATCATGAGAGGTAATAACCAAGAAGCCTACGACCTACTGAAATATTAAACCCAAATTATTTAACAGAATACGCTGGAAACTTGGGCGATGGCGACACTGACTGGCGGGAACAGGAGCAGACTCACATACTATCTCTAGTCGATCGTTTCTAAGGCCTAACACACAATAAAACAAAACCGAAATATTAAAAAATTAAAACTTTTTAAAAGATAAGAGGAAGTTGGTCAGAAATGTACTTCTGAAATTTAAGGCGATAAAATCTGAGCTATAAAACTCTTGCGGTGTGTTATTGGCTTTTGAATTTCAACAATGGCTTCCTTCTGGTTGTTGGTGTGACTAAAAAAAAATTGGGCAGATCCCTCATGGTTCCCCCAAGATCTATGATTATTTTTTGCCCTTGTCCGATGAATCTTTCTTCGGGCAAATGTCTTTCTTTTCCTCCTTCTTCTTTTCCTCTTTCTTCGTGCAATCAGCCTTCTTGTCATCCTTCTTTTCCGATTTCGTATCTTTCTTTTCTGATTTTTTATCATCTTTCTTGCAGTCGCCCTTTTCCTTTCCCCTGAGGTGCAGTGATTAAAATGAGTTAAATTGAATTTAAATTAAACTTATTAACGAAAAAGCAGATCCAGTTTAAAATTGTTTGGTGTTTTAATTTAAAGCAAACTAAATAGCATAATACACAAGATGGAACTGCTTTTGAAGCAGTGTCTCAACTCAATAAATAAAAATTAAATGAATTTTTGCAAAAATCACAATTAAAACGTATTTTCTGTTCCACTTTTCTATTATTCACGTGCAATTAATGTTGACTATTTTAAATACAATATAGAAATTGTTTAGGTGCAAAGAGAACACTCGACTTGCTGGATTATTCGAATTAACTATGACATATCCTTAGGACTCTCAACAGCTTTAAACTTAACATTTTTGCAAAATTAATTCATCAATTGTTCGACCGATCGTTACGAATACATAATGCTCTAACTACGAACCGATGACATAGTTTCATTGAGTAGTGTTGTGTGGCTAGAGTAAATGTTAGGTATTGGCTCTACTTTTGTTGTCGACTTTCATTTGTGTCTGCGTGTGCTTATGAGTGTTGACTTAGCCGGTAACTGATGTAGCTATCTACTTTTGGGCATCGGGAATCTCGAAGTTCACGTCCATCTTCATTTCGCGGGCCAGCTTGACGATCTGCGCCAAGTGAACAGCCAGATCGGCAGCCTTGTCCAGATCGTTGCGAGCCAGAATCTTCAGTCCAGATGTGCGAATCAGCTCGCGGGCTTCCTCCACTTTGGTTCCCTACAAAACGAATGGGTTTATTAGACTGAGTTTAGATAACTTTATCCCTCAACACTCACCTGAAGACGCACAACCACGGGCATGTTCAGATTCAGGTCCTTGGTGGCGGAAATGATACCCTCGGCAATGACATCGCAACGCATAATGCCACCGAAGATGTTGACCAGAATGCACAGCACCTTCGGGTCGGAGGTGATGATCTTGAAGGCGGCCTTGACCGCCTCGGCAGTGGCGCCACCACCCACATCCAGGAAATTGGCGGGTTCGCCGCCGTACAACTTGATGATGTCCATGGTGGCCATGGCCAGACCAGCGCCGTTCACCATGCAGCCGATGGTACCATCCAGGGCAATGTAGTTCAGATTGTATTTGGCAGCCTCGACCTCCTTGGGATCCTCCTGGGTCCAGTCACGCAGCGCGAAAAGCTCCTTCTGCCGGAACTCGGCGTTGTCATCGAAACGCAGCTTGGCGTCCAATGCGAAGACTACGGGAGAGCATATGAAGAGATTTAATAAGGTTACAGCTTAGTCTTATTAAAGTTTAATGAATGAGAGGGCTGAATCAGCTTGTTAGTAGATGACATATACTTACAGCCTGGACAGAAAACATGAAATCCAATATGACATTCACAAATGGGTTAAGATGTTAGAAGAAATATGATGATACATTAGAATTAGACCACAGCAAAACACTTAGAGAAGAGCGATCTCCAAACTTACAGCCAGACATGGCATCCTCGGCGTACGGGTTGATCTCAACCAGGAGAGCATCCTTCTTGACGAACAGATCGTACAGGTTCATCAACATCTGGACGTGTGTGTCCTCACCCTCGCCGCCCAGGCCAACTTTCTTGACGATCTTTTGGGCCTGCTCGCAGGTCAAACCAGTGCCAATATCGATGGGTTCGTACAGAATGGCTTCGGGACTGCTGGCAGCCACCTCCTCAATATCAACGCCACCCTCCTTGGAGGCGATCAGGACGGGACCCTGGAAATTCAATCGATTTGTAGTACTTTTAAGGGGGTAAATTTATGGTTGTTTGACTTACGTTAAAGGCACGCTCCATCATCACGGCGAAATAGAACTCACGGCGGGGGAACTTCCTCTCGGCAACCATCACCTTGTTGCAGATGCGGCCAGCTGCTCCGGTTTGCTTGGTGACCAGAAGCTGGTTGATCATCTTGGAGGAGATCTCCTCGGCAGTCTGGGGGCTGTAGAATAATATTTAAATAATTTCGCAGGGAGATTAATCATGATCAATTACTCACTCGTAGACCACGCGGACTCCTCCCTTAAGACCATTCTTAAAGGTTCCCTTGCCACGTCCTCCGGCCAAAACCTGAGCCTTCAGCACCAGGTTATCGGTCTTCAGCTTGGTGGCAATATCGCTGGCCTCCTTGCCGTTCTTGGCAACAGCGAAACTGCAAAAGAAATGAGTCACTTAGTGTGGACAAGAATTTCTGGGTGCTCTCTTTACGATACCCCAATGTGTATTTGCTGATAAGAACACTACACGTGAGTTCGCTTATCAGTAGACGTCAGAATTGTAAGCCACGAAGGCTGGGCTTTCGGGACAAGGTTATTCGGTCATTCGGGAGATGAAAAATCTACCAATCGTATGATTTTTCGTTGGTTTTAATAGAATAAATGCGTTGAATAGTACAAGTCTTTTTAAGAAAATATTGTTTTTTTTTCTATGACGAAATATTGAGGGTTATAATTATTTTAAGGTTTCTAAGACGGTTTTAATAAATGGAATTAAAGTTTACTTCTATAAATACCATACAAATACTTTTTGGGTAAAATTATTTTAATTTGTTCTCTTTTTTTTATTTTTAATTTATTGAAAAAAGCGACTTATAGCGAACTTGTATTATTATATTAACACTTCCACTTCAACATCTTATCAAAGCCCACGTCACTGACCCTTGTCACTTTATGCCGATCAAAGTAAAGTATATAACTTGTTATCGCCCCTATCATCGGTGGCTGCGTTTCTATGGTTTGTTTACCCCAGCTAATTAATGCAAATTGTTAAGTTCAGACAAAGTCCGAAGCGAAAATAAACCAAAGAAACCGTCAACGCAACGACAACGCGGCACTTTCGTTGAACTTTGGACGGCTGATTGTTGGTTGTTTGATAATTCCGGTTGGTTTGGGTCTACTCACCGAGGAGTGGGGATTTTGCTCTCGTTAAGGAGACTGTAGGAAACGTGCTCCTGGACATTGAGGTTCCTCAGCTGCTGAACGGCGATGGGGGCCAGGCCGAGAATCTGAAAAACAAGGAATTATAAAAGGGTTATTAGTGGAAATAATATTCAAAGAAAGGTAAACATATAAGAAAATTAATTTTGGTTATAAAACAAAAACAATATTATAGAACATCTATAACAGTAAGCTCAATTATAACTAAAAATATTTTTTAAAGGTTGTACTATCTAATAAACCTTAATTCCAGTCACGAGGTCATTGTCAAGCAAAAACGTACATTTGAAAAAAAAACTGGTTCGCTGATTCATCTAAAAAAAACATAAACAAAAAGAGCAAGAGGCGAAATCTGGGCTAAGAGCAGGTCTGTCTGGCTAACGGCGTTTCCCGGTGATAACCGAAACTAATTCACAGATTAAGAATTTAATTAGAGGGCCCGGCGGTACTAGAAAAATAACCAACAACAACAAACGATAAAGCAACAGTTGTCATCCGCTCATTGATAAAAAAAAGAAAATTAAACAGGGGAATAAATAAGGCTTTCAAGGTCCCCACACGCACACCAACGAAAACCGCAGAGTTGCGTCACACTGATACAATAAAAAAAGTCAGGTGTCTTTTCGCGATCGTCACTCTCTTTGGATCCAAAACATATAGCCCCTTAGGCTCTCTCACTGGGTTATTATTTACTTAGCAAATTAAAGGGAATTTAAATTAGCACTAACAAAGCAGTTTTTAGCGATAAACGATCAGCACTACGTATTGCCCATGTGCGAGCAGGACAGAGATGGAGATAAAGAGAGAGCGCCTCTCTCTCTTTTCGCCTTATTATGTAAAGCGATGGATTTTTGCATTTTTTTTTACAAAAATTCCACCTTTAATTGGTGGACTTACCTTTTTAACGGCAGCTGGCCTAACTGTTTCGATTAGGGGACCGCCCGTTCGTGCCAAGAATGAAGCCATTTTGTTCTGGAATCGAATAAAAACGAACCACTAATGTGTTTAAGGCGAATTTTGACGTAAAGCTGCTTACTTTTTAGACCTTTTTGCCGTCGCCTGCTGATGGAGGTGGTGAAACTTCGATAGCATTGATTTTTTTCACTTTTACACTCGATAGACCTGAAAAATGTTACGAAGTCATCGCTTGGTTCGGAACTCCGGTTAACTTAGCAATGGCGCAAACCCATTTTGGCGGGAACTCTTAAACTTCTTTTTAGATTTAAGTTTTATAAAAATGCAGCTTTCCTGATTTTGTTTCCACATTAAAAACATATTATACCGAAATAATTATTGTTTTCCTTGTTTTATTATTTTTTCATTTTTTTTTTGGATTTTACATTGCATCTTGTTATAGGACAAAAAAAACGTGATCACCATCAAACATACAATTAACATACATTCAATACAATAAATAAGTTTATAAATAGTAGATAGCTATCTAGAAGAGTTAAGAATAGGGCAGTAATTTACTCAGTAATTCTACACTGTGCTACAAACAGACGTTTAGTGCGCACTTCCGGTGGCGTGTCTGCAGCAGAGTGTAAGCTTTTTATAAACTTTTTTTCAACGGAAACAGGAAGACGAAAATCGCGCAAATGCTTCACTTGAATTTGCTTGAGCAATAAATCAGCCGCGGCGTTGATTTTGTGCAAGCGAATTTTCCAAGTGAAGCAAGTGCATTTTCATTACGGCCAAAATCCAGCATGGCTCAAATGTATGTAGACCACGCCCACACCGCCCTTTTCTAGGGGGTGTGGCCGGTTTCTATACAGGAGCATGAAGCATTTTGGCCCACAAAAAAAGTGGAACAAAAAACAGTTTATAACATTTGCAATGATTTGCATTTAAATTCCATTTTGCCTTGCAATCCGATTTAAAATGTAGATTTCAAGGGAAAATGGTTTAGGAAAAGCGAAAAGTTTTCCACTGCTTGCAATTATTTCGCATTCGATTTTTTACACAGCTTTTGGGACAGCAGCAAAAAGTGTGCAGAAAATCAATGGGGTGTGCAAAATAAATCACAATCAGTCGAAAATAAAGAAGTTAAAATCTAACACAGAACACATAACACACAATTTTATACAATTAGGGACTAAGACAAGTGCACGAACATAAACATATTAACAAAGACAGTAAGGACATACATATAAAACATATTAAAATTAAGCGAATTCCGTAAAAACAGCGAGCCATCAGCGTAAATGGTAAAATCATCAAATATTTTCTCGGTTGGTTCCGGTGCCAGCCCAGTCTATATATCTCGGATGAGAAACCCAACTTCTTAGTACTCCAGACTAGATTCAATAATTTGCAGAACGCGTTGTCGCCCGATTTTGTTCCAGAACAGATATGGTTCCCTGGAACCGGTGACTTGGCGTGGGGAGCTGTAAAAATAGATTTAATATTATTATTTAAAATTATTATTAGGATATTCAAAAATCTTACTGTTGAAAACAATCGAATCGCACTATCCCCCTTTCGTTGATCAGACAGGAGTGTATGTCAACGACCTTGAGGTGTCTGCCCTCGCTCCGGATGAACTTGTTGAATCGGTTGACCTTGTCACACAGCTCCTTATCGTGGCAATAGTTCGCCAACGGTGCCAGATTTGTGAGGATGGGCACAAATCGTTGATTGTGCATCTCCTTGATCAGCAACCGAAAATCATGTTCGATCTGAACCAAAGGTCTTCCCCGCAGTATATCCACCGATCCAATGTTGACTATGATCTGGGTGCCCTCGGGAAGATTAAATTTCTTCAACCGCATCCGGGCGCCATTGATCGTCTGTCCGGATACGCAAAGTCCTGACTGCAGGACTCGCTCGTAACGCCTGAATCGGCACTTGAGCTCCATGCGGGCGAGATATAGCATAAAATCATCGCCCATCAGCGGAAAGTCCAGTAGAAAGGCATCGTAATCCGAGTTGATCGTCAGCATCGAATCGTTGTAGGTCCCACTCGATAGTGTCGTGGGTGTGGGCGTCATATCTTGGCGTCTCTTCAGTACGTTCATATCGTTGAACGGCTGCACAAAGATTCCCAGTTGGTGATCTACGTCCTGTTTGGTATTCTGATTCTGGTTGTGGTTATTGCAGTGTGGGTGATGGTCGGGAACATTCAAATGGGTTGGTTCCTCGGTAGCATCGCTGTATATGTTGATGGGCACCGGCATCTGTTTCTGTGGTTCATTTACGCTGGATCGCTGGTAAAAGTTGTTGCTACGGAATCAGGTAAAACGTGTTACATACAAGGAAATATTGTTTTATAAGAAAATATTGTCCTAAGTAACAACATATTACAACTTACTATATTATTACGGAATATATTTATTAACAAAGTGATTTCCTAAATAAATAGTTTTATAGATATAAAATAACACAACAAAAATCCTACATATTAATTTTAGTATCACCTATGCTGAATTCCATGTAGAACGTGAATAGGTAAAATGTAATCAATAAAAAAAAAGTATATAGTTGAATAAATGGTTTAAACTTTGTAGCTTTAAGAGATTTATATGAATATCTTAAGAAAGAGTACAGTTGTATATAGTATTATAATAAAATATTATTTTTACTCACAGATGATTCCAATTATCCTGGTAGCACCAGTTCGACTCCGCTGCCTCCTTGGCCAGTTGCTGCAGTGGAGCCGCCCTGGTGTTGATCGCCTTTGTCTGGTCATCCGTCAGTTTGTGCACGGTGTTCAGGTTGTTGTCCAGCTGGGAAAGGGTTCGCCGTTTATATGGATTCTTCCAGTAACGTGGAGGTGCACGTGGTTTGTCCTCCACGGAAGGAGCTCCGCTGCTGTAGTCGCTGGTGCGCTGCTTCTGGTTGAGAACCATTTCGAGCAGGTGACGGTTCTTCAGGCTTGCCTTCAGGTTAAAGATCCGCTTGCCGGACTCGCTGCACTCGGCGGTCACGTTGGGAATGGTCAGCAGGAAGTCCGTTATGTTGTCGTGCAGTGGAAAGGGGTTGCCCGTCTGTTTTCGATATTCACCTGAAATATTACAATTATATTATTATTTTAGGGAGTCCATAGGTAGGCACACAGGAATTAAATATCTGGGTTATAAATAATATACAATATATGTAAGTATTATAAAGTACATCATATTCTTAACATTTATTGGAAGTTAAACTTTTTTTATTTTTATAACTGGCTATTCCAGCGAACTTTTCCATTACCACATTTAAAGCACGTGTTTTCTTAAAAATTAGCTTGCATAATTTAGGAACACATTATAATACAAATTTTAAAAATTTTTTGGACATGATTTTCGACCAACTTGATGAAGGTGATTCAAGAAAAGGCGGATGGTATAAAATTCCATTTGATCAAAACTCTTGGCAAGTTTTATTCCAAGACATTAAGCTTTAAAGTAATGTTAGAAAATGGAAAGCTACTCACTCTTGATGTTCGATATCGTGATTCCATTCTGGGCGTGGGTCAGCAATATGGCGCGAATCTCCTTATCGATATCGGGATGTTCCTCGCGCACTGTTATATAGTTGCTCTCGATAATGGTCATGTTGCTGCTGTAGCTCTCGCTTTTCTTACTACTAAAGCTATATTTGTGGTTGTTGTAAGTGATTTCCTTGGTGGAAATCAGAGTTGATGAGAAAAGTCTGGCTACAATTTGCAATTGCTGGCTGCTCTGCCCAGTGACGTCATGGGCCAACGGCACTTTCCACAACTCCGGCGATTCGGTTTTTCGCGCCGATTTAAAGATCTTCTGAAACCTCTGCCCAAAGGCGGAAAAATCGGCCTTCACAAAAATCTGGTAAAAACGGCTGGTAGAACTCTTGCGAAAAGATCCGGATGCCGGGAGTTTTTCGCGCAACTGCTGCAGGCACGTGGTCACACGTTTTTTCACGGACCTCAGGCGATCGGAATTGGTGGGTGTATTGGTGTTCTTATAACTGATCGGTTCGCTTGGGAATTCACTTCTAACTGCGGCCATCGCTCGAACGAAAGTGAGACCATCTCCAATCTTTTTGGATCCCATTCCCTTCCATTCATCTCGATTTGGAGACTTACGGGTCTATTCGTACTGGAATAAGAATGAGCAGGTGGAAAGAAAGTAACGGTTATCACTTAGTAGAGGCTATATTTGACGATAAAAAAAAGTAGGAAATTAGGGTGGTTCACTTTAAGCTAAACTTAAAAAACAACCACATGATCCGATCTCTAAATCACCTTAATCTTTAAATATTCAAATCCAATCCAACTGACAAGCGTTTGTAAAAATAAATAAATTAAGCGATTTATATATACATTAACATCTATTTTCTTTTTTTTATCAAGGTGTGCCTATTTGGCCAACATTCAAAGCGGGTTACCGAGCCACCAAAAACAATTAAACTGAATTACCACCTGCAGAACCATTTGACGACCATTACTCAAAGCAGTTTGCACTGCGTTCCAGCTGGACATTCAGCTTTTAATGGCCTTTCTCTTGGTCCAGATTAGAAAACAGCATGCCAGTTGGTCTGGCAGTGCTTGATAAGTAATTACGGAATAATAAAAATTCCACAATAACTCAAATGGTGCCGACGAGCGTTACCACGTGCGGTGGGTCTGCTAATCGGAAAATGGAGCTGGTTCGCAGCAATTCCCCAAGATGATTATCCAGCAAGTGCACCTGAAACTCCGAGAAGGGTAATGGAAGAACTTCGTCTGAGGGTTAGTCCAAGTCCAGCCATTGATGGATGACTCAGGGGCCTTCTTACAGCTCGGTCTGGTTTTTGCCTCCCGGAAGAACGACAGACAATCGGATGGAAGCTTATGACCTCTTAATTTTAGCAACTTTATACAGTCTAGCCTCAGTAACTCGAACCAGTAGTTAAAGAATTTTTGGTTAATATATACATATATTATCTTTCTAGGTGCTCCGATTTTTAAGTTTTGCATAGTGTAGTATATGTACATCGTAAGTTCCACTGTTGCATAACTATATTTCACGGAAGTACTTGGTTATAGACGTTGGACTGTACTTTATTCCCCACACCCTTCCTTAATTACAGAGGAAGCTGCAGAGACGTGACGAGCAATACAAAATAGGAACACTGGGCCAGAACATGTGGTCCAATTGATAAAACGCCTCCATTCCACATTTTCTGTTTGCTGGAAGTGTAATCCCAATAAGTTAGACTGGGGTGAATCAGCCAGATTTTTGTGCCATTCAATTTTCCCTTTCGGGTGGTGTTTCATACATATATTTGAGTGCACTCAGCGCTCAGAACAATTGTCCGGTAATAATAGTAATTTGCATTCCAGGCTTTCCACAAACATTCGCACAAATCAACTCTTTTTTCTCTCTACACCCACCTTAAAACTACAGTGGGTACTCAGTTGTCAGATACCATTCTTAACCACACTTTCAAAATATTTTGAACTAAACAATTTTTTATTTATTTATATGGGAACTCTGGGTTAAAAGCTTTATAAAATGTGAAAGTCTATTAGTATCCCAGTTATATATTTTATTCTTCACAACTATTATGTCCACCATTGCTATAAATCGGGCTCCTAACTTTTTTTCCTGATTGAAGACCTTCTTTGATTGACAACTTTTGCATTGGAGCTGTGGGAGTGCATTTGAAATCGTAAAATGCAATTTACCGCCTAGATTTTATGAACGACACTTTTCATTGGGTTCGACTGCATTTCTGCATAAATTATGGCGGCCAACCGAGCAACTTGTTGTTATTCTTTCTGATAGTTTAGAATTTTTACCAGCAGCGAGGTTATTTCGCAGAGGGCGGCTTAAAGTTGGGGGATAGGCAAATTATTGTAATCAATTTATGCGAACAATTTAGCTATTGCCTCACTTGGGGGCGGAGACACCTGTTAATCTGCTGACAGGCGGAAAATCGCAGGAATGTTGAACTGGAATTCAAAGATTGCAGAACAGTCGATTAACCAGAAGTTCACCCCATTGCAATCCGATCCCCGTTCGGCGGCTCCATCACTAATTTCCTTTAATTATCCTTATCCGTTTCCAGGGTCTGGCTTAACATCTGTTATTATTATTGCGATGCAGTCATCGATTGGCCTGCAAAGGGGCCTTAATCAGGACGCCGCAATTCAAACACACGTAATTAGAGCCTTTCTGTAATTGTGGGGATGTGGAATTCAGAGGCGAAAACTATTACAGAAAGTACAACCTATTCTCAAATTGTTTTAAGACTACTTCCTTAATTATGCGTGAAGGAATGAATTAAATCAAAAACTTAAGTAATCAGTTCAAATTCTTGGTTTTAGATGGATTTTGGATCAGTGTAGGCCTCCTTTTTGATGACCGGTTACAAGTTGGTCAACAGATTGTAAAATGGCAAAACACTCGAGATAAACGGCTAAGCATGTGGCTGAGTGTGTGGCCCGTTGGCAATTAATCAAGGCTAGGTGTCGCAGACCGTAAGACTGCTTCCGATTCCGGTTTTTGAACCTCGTGAGTCCTCATTATGCCCACACTATATGGTAATTTGAAAACGTCTTGACTGAAGGCTCACAGTTGGTGTTGCTGTTTATTTTTAAGAATAATAAATCCCAGCAACAGATATTTTGTTTGCCAACAAAGTGTTAATGAAAAGTTTTTAAAAGTATTTAGTTAAGGGAACCATAATTATACATTGTGAGTAAATTGTATTTTAAAAGCTTTTAAAAATGTAAAACTGTTAACTGTTAATTTAATTTTATATCTTTTAATAAATTCGAACCTCTCAATATTAATTTTTTTTTTAATTTTTAGTTTTTTTTTTATTTTTTGAATTTGTTTGAAAAGCTTGAAGTTAATATATTTACCGCTTACGTTTACTTACGTTATATTTGAGCAAAGTCAAAAACAAAAGCAACTGTTATGGCAAAGTCAAAAGTGAGAGAGCGCAGTGTAAACACAATTACTTTTTGTTTGATTTTGTTTCACACTCGCCTCCTCACCAACACACTCACATACATCTGCCCATTGCAGCTGCAGTGAAAACGCATTAACAATCAAACGCAATTACACTTTACTCGCTCTTTCCTCTCATTAACTCTCTCGATGAAAACCGGTTTTCCCTTATTCTCTCGCTTAAAGTCACTCAAATAAGGAAACCTAAATTAATCGACAGAAGACACCGTGTAAAAAATTCTCGCTCGTAAAAATATATAATAACAGATTAGAGGAGCAAATTATAGCAGTACACTTAAATGCTTACTTGGCAATTGAAACAATTTATAATACCACACCATTACTGGAATCTATTCAAGCAATAATGGACAAATTTTGCTAAACAATTATCCTTTAATTAAAAAAAAAAAAAAAATGCTCTGTAAAATTATAATTATAAACGATGTTCCTATTTAAATAAATTTTATTTCAAAAATATATGTGCCGAGTTCTATAACTTTTTCCTTGGCTATTTATGACTAGCTCAACAACATCAAACTCTTTGAAAACAGGGTACTATGAGACCACTTCGAGAGAGAGAGAGCGAATGAGCGAGAAACGTCTGAGTCGTGGACTTAAAATCTATATAAGCAACTCGCAACTTTATCCACTCGGTAATTTTTTTCAAGCGCCGAGCCGCGCGGTATTGAAAGCCGTCGAATTGCTTGTGTTTTTAAGGTATCAACAAAAAATGCGAATTAGATAGTGCCGGTAAAAATATAAATATTTGGTCTGGAAAATATATATTATTTTTGACCATCCCTCGAATTTACGATTTTATTGCGAGCGGCCAAGCGGCGTATAAAAAAACGAACACGAAAATAAATGGCGCGATTTTTATGTTCTTTGTAAAAGGATAAGAAATCTAATTTCTCAAATATAAAGTGAAATGAAAAACAAACCTGGCAATAGTATTCATATATGCTAAATAAATATTTAAAATATAAAAACAAAGCTAAATCTATTTAATAATCATCAAACGATAGTAATATACAAACAAAAAGCGAAAACAAAAAATGTTATTTTAAATACAAAAAACCAATAAAGTGTAAACCACAAAAGGAAATATTCAACCTTACTGTCCCAAAAATTTATCATACATACACACATATGTAATAATCCAATTATAATAATAAAATATAAAGAAAATCTTAAATATCCAAGTATTCATACAAAGTTCAGTAAATCTCATAAGAAAATGCCGGAGAATTGGCAGTGTGATTTGTTTGTGTAGCTGGAGAGTGCAATAAATAACAGTAAGAAATAACAGTAAACAACGGAAGAAGCCAAGATGACGCGCGAGGAAGAGGAAGAGGTGCGCTCTCTGCTCTCCCGCCACCAGGAGCGCATAATGCTGGACCTAGGGAGTACCGATCTGCTGGCGGTACTGGTCAAAAACTCGGTGCTCAGTCAGTCCGAAGAGGATCTACTGTTGAAGCCCTACAGTGCAGTTACTCCCACGCCCTCGGCCGCCGCCTCTGCCACAGTGGAGCCTCCCGGCAGTGCACCCTCGCTGACCAAGCGAAAGCTAAGTGCCGTCGCAAGCAGTGGCAGCACGGCCAGCGGAGGGAGTGGGGGCAGCGGGGGCAGTGGATCCTCCCGGTGCGCCAGCGTTAATGGAGACGCCAACTGCGACAGTCGCTCACTAACGCCCTCTGGCGGGGGCCTGTGTTCCGGCCTAAACGACGCTGAAATCCTGCGACTCCAGTGCTCAAATCTTATCGAGATCATCGCCAAGAACGGATTCGAGAAGTTCAAGCAGTTCTGCTACGCCATCGAGTGCGAGTGTCCTCAGCTCATCGAGGATCTAATTAACGATCGTCTCAAGACCGGTAAGTACTCCTTTTCCTCGCGTACACGGTGCAAAAGCACCACCACCATTTGGTTTCTTTTGTACCCAAAAAATCTATAGGAAACTAAATTAAAGTCTTCTCATAGCAAATGGTATAAGATTTGCTCAAAACACATTTGAGGTTTCTATGCCATGTCTGATATGATATGATATCACATTATTATGTTTTTACCGTGTAGAATCCACCTTTCGATTAAAAAACACGAAAACACCCTCCGTTAACCGGTTCTGTATGATCTACCTGATCCCACAATGCGTTGGCAGCTTTAGTAGCCCATATCTCAGCTGTAAATTATTCACGTAATTCTTCGCGATCGGTTCTCGAATTTCTCATCTCTGCTAATTGGTTTCGCTGTACGGTGAACACTCGTTAGTTTGATGTGTTTCGCCGTTGCTAAGAAATTTAACAAGACACCGATTGGTAAAATGAGTACCAATTCAGAGCGATCACTGTTTAATTCTTTGGGTTTCTTTTTGTCGCCTTTGCTCTTTTACACTTAGCTACGTGGGAGTTGGTTTTGAAGGTGGGCGAGTGGGCGGGCCATCAGCCATTTACAGTGGCGCGTTAATAATAATTGACATTATTCGAGATTATTGTGCTGATTATGGAGACTTAGCAGTTATGCAAATTTGTTTTATGAGATGGCAGGTGCCATTTTAAAGCGTGTTATGAACGATATCGCACCTTATTAATGTCCTCTACTTGGAAAGAAATACAACTCTTCCATGAAAAACTCTTATCGAAAGTGAGACGCTTAGGGATGGGTTAGAAATTCAAATAAAGGAGGAATACAAAAAAGAATTACCAGAAGATGAGCAATCCAAGGAGTTCCTCTTTTGTTTCTTACTGATAAGAACACTTTTGTTTGTTTTTCTTCAAAAAATTATGTGGTGATCCAAAGTTAAGTACTACCAAGGCAGTCTAGGCAGTAGATAAACTCCACTTATCATTCACTTGGATTTAATGAACTCAATCGCTCTTAACATATAAGCCGATTAAAATATTTCCTATCTATTGTAAAGTAATATAATGTGCATCCCATTCAACTTTAATGAGCACGAACACGTTTGAAACATTTTTGAAAGATCATTTAAAAAAAAAATATAAAGATATAATATCTAGCATCCAATGCAATGTAAAGGTCAACGATTCATTGGCTGAACTATGAAAAGTTTTTAACTAATTATATAGCGAAACGAGATATATTCTATTCATAAAGAATGAGTGTTCTACGACTAATGGACGAATAAATTAAAAATTTTTTTCGGTCAACTGAAAAGCTTTAAGCTTATACATACCTAGAACATTACAACAATATCCACTTCCATTTCTCTTACTCAAATAAACTTCCTCCAAACGATCCGTCAAAAGTTCGCACAGATGTTGCGGATCCACGCACTGATTCATTGACCCACAACTTCAGTAAATGTAGCCAAGCCCATCCAAAAGCCTACAACAACAATTTAACAATAACAATGACAACAGTTCAAGAACAACAACATTTCAACAAAAACAACAACAAATCGGTGTCGGCATGTACATTTTGCTGCCCAGACTTGTAAATTACCCACCAAAAGACAGAAGACGGGAAAAGTAGAGGGAGTTAAGGCAATCTGAAGAGCTAAAACCGAAAATTGAGATTACAAGCTGAAAGCAGCTAAAATAACAAAAACAACACAAAAAAGAACCCTTGTTGTTTTTTGATTTGGCTTGTTTTATTCCGCTCTAATGAAAAAGTTGTCGGCCGGAGGGAGTAGAAAAAAAATAATCATACATTGAGATACAAGATCCACACAACATTAGATGAAGAAATAAAAAAAAAAAGCAAAATAAAATTGAAACTAAAAAGGTTCTGTATAAAGAGGCCTAAAATTTGGTTATGGGAGAAACACACAGGCACAGATTAAATGCTCTTAATAGGAACCTTAGATATATTTGTTAGAATTATACAAGAAAGGATCGTTTAGAAAATGTAGATCATCATTTTGTGACAAACGCAAGAGATACTTTTCTTCGTAAGAAATTATTTATAGTATACTGTCAATATACATAGATACATTTTGGTAATTAATTATCTGGGTTGATAGGTTTTAATGTGAACTTAAGAACTGTAAAGTTTGTAGTACTTAATGCGGATTAGATAAAAATGTGATATTAAATATGTTTCTGGAACTATGAATCAGACGACTGTTTTTTTGTAGGGCATTGAAAAGTGCCAACAACAAGACCAATCCAACTGAAAAACAAGAACACTACAAAAATAACAGCAAAATCAGACCCATGGCAAAACGTATTGTACACATAAAGCCCTCGATCACGTTTTACGATTCCGACCACGATTACAGAAAAGAAGAAAGAGACGGGGACAAGGAGTGAGAGAGAGAGAGAGAGAGAGAGAGCATTACGCGTGGTCCATGTTCATGTTCTTGTTCTTGTGTGGTGGTGTGTCGTTTTTTCTATTTTTTAGTAACTCCATTTGTCCAACTGCCCCCGCAGGCTTCTTCCCTGACCCCTCTCTTGGGACTAGCCCCCCTTTCCACTATTTTTCCGCCGTCTATGTGAGTCGTAGACCAATCCATTCATCATCATCATGATCAGGTTGGGAAACATCATAATCCGTTTCGTAGTCGTTTCGCTTTTACTTCTTTACGACTTTTCAGCCCCTCCCCATCCGCACTCTCTTTCGCTCTCCTTCGTTAGCTCGTTCTGTGTTTGCTAATTTCTTGTACGTGCTGTTCTGGCTTTGCTCTTGCCTCCTCCTCCTCCCTCCTTTCTACGCCTCATCCCCAGATTCTCTTTACCTTTGCCGCGGCGTCTCAGGTAGGTAGAATCTACAGCACAGGTGAAAATAATAGTACTTGCCTCACAGCAAGTGTTTCTGGTTATGTTGATGCAAGTAATAGCGACTGTCTTTCGTCAAAAGTGGAATCAGTGTATTTAATAAAAATATGCAGAGGTTGGGGTCACCACCTTAAGCTGGCCTTATTGGTTTTCAGTTTTCTGTTTCTAAACAATTAGATTTAGTTGTTTTATCTGTTCTACATGTAGTATACATTCTGAAAAGTAAAGTTAAATAATTGAACAATAAATAATTTAGAAATTTAATAAAACATCGGGGTCACCAATAACATTTTTCATCTAAAATCATTTTTTTTGTTATATCTCTTGTTGGAAAATCACTGCAGTCGTTTGTAATATTTTGTCTATGATAGTAAATGCTAGGGTAGAGTCAGTACCCTTCTCCACGTAAATTACAATTATTTACAGCTCCTCGCTGGCTCTCTTCGCATTCGAATCTCTTCCCACTTTTTGCGGCGCTCCCTTTTGGTAGTGTCTTTTTGCATTTGATAATTTATGCAGCATAATCTGGCCGATGACGTTTATCGTTTGCCATTCCCATTTGTCCCCTCCTTTCGGTATCTTTGCTCCCTTGTTCTCTCCCTTCCCCCATTTCCTTTTTGGGCCGCCTTATCGTGTTCTGCTTCATCTTTTATGTCTGTTTGCACTGCCCCTGAGAATCGTTTCCTTTTATGTTTTATTTGTTGATTTCTTTGATTTCGCCTTTTCCTCTTATTCGGCTAGTTTTTTCAGTTCTGATGATAATGATGTTCACCTTTAGTTTCGTTTCATTTTTCTTTCTACTGCGCATGCGCGCATCCTGTTTTTCGATCGTCTTTGTTTTCTACTCTTGTCCTACTTCGTTTGCCGTCTCGTTCTCTCTTTCTTCTCGGTTGAAGTAGGTCTTGAGGTTTGTTGTTGTTTGTTGCCCTCTGCGTTTTGATTTTCCAACCTCTCTTCCGTTCCACTTGGTCCAAAAAGAGAACCTTCGATTTGCGGTTCAGGATATGAAAAACTCGTCCATCACTAGATTTTCAAAATAATGTTTAGAGAAGTGGAGGAGGAAAGAACTGCAAAATGGGTTAAGTAAATTATGAAACTTATATTACAGGAAGTATGAAAAATAATTTCTGATCTTATGTACATAGGGTGTTACTCTTTTATATCTTATATTTTATCTGCTTTTGAAGCGTATATAATTTTATACGCTTCTATCATTTCTTGTTTTTGAAAATTAAATAAATTTTCAAAATCGTTCCAAATTTATAACTAACATGGGTAATTTTACAATAAAACAAGAAAGGAAGTTAGCTTCGGCAAGCCGAAGCTTATATACCCTTGCAGCTATAATTATTAAATTTAAAAACACAAAAAATGATATTCCCAATAGTATAAGATAATATGTCAAAAAACACCGAAGCTATAATTTGTTTCATATTATTTTCCTACCAATTTTCCGATCGTTCCTATGGCAGCTATATGATATAGTCGTCCGATTTTGATAAAATGAAATTCGAAATTCAGAACTAATTAAAAAATGTTATTTCCAAGCGTAGGAGGTTATATGTTAAAAAACACCGAAGCTATAATTTGTTTCATATTATTTTCCTACCAATTTTCCGATCGTTCCTATGGCAGCTATATGACATAGTCGTCCGATTTTGATAAAATTTAATTCGAAATTCAGAACTAATTAAAAAATGTTATTTCCAAGCGTTGGAGGTTATATGTTGAAAAACACCGAAGCTATAATTTTTTTCATATTATTTTTCCACAAATTTTCCGATCGTTCCTATGGCAGCTATATGATATAGTTGTCCGATTTCGATAAAATTTAATTCAAAATTCAAAATTATTTAAAAATTGTTATTTCCAAACTTAGGAGTTTATATGCTAAAAAACACCAAAGATATAATTTTTTTTCATTTTTTTGTCCGATTATTCCTATGGGAGCTATAAGATATAGTTGTCCGATCCGGCTGGTTCCGACTTATATACTACCTGCAAAAGATATAAGACTTTTGGGAAAGTTTCAGCCCGATAGCTTTAAAACTGAGAGACTAGTTTGCGTAGAAACGGACGGACAGACGGACAGACGGACAGACGGACAGACGGACAGACGGACATGGCTAGATCGACTCGTCTAGTCATGCTGATCAAGAATATATATACTTTATGGGGTCGGAAACGTCTCCTTCACTGCGTTGCAAACTTCTGACTGAAATCAATATACCCTCTGCAAGGGTATAAAAAATGAAGTTCCAATTTTGTAGTCAATGAGGTACTACAACTTTGTATAGCTTTTTTTATACGCCTTGCCGGACTCTTTTTCAATTTGGCCTTATCTTAACTCATCAGTTGCAACAAAGTTGTAGTTGTTTTTCGATCGTCGACTTGGGGGACTCGTAAAATTTCAAGCAAATGTGTTAAATTTTTAAATGGAAGCCCAAGCCAACTAGTTTTTCCATATCAAAGTAGAACTAGTTTGACTCTAAATCTAAATCGAATAAGATCTTCTGGGTGGCATTTGTTGATGAATAAGGCGACCTGACAATTAATGGTGATACCCCTGATTACAATTAAATTTCCCTTGAGTCTGCCCTATTAAATCATTATTCATTTCGGTAGCTGATCGCAAGTTATGGTCCATGGCATAAGGGGTTTTCCATCGCCAACTCTTCGGATCTGGTGAGTCTGGGACAGACGGCTAAGCCGCTTACCCACACAACTGTCACGCAATCAGCCCGCGATCCTCATTTCCTTACCATTCCCCCTTCTTCCAGGTAACTTGTTTGCCTCTCTTTTGGCCATTCTCTACGTTTCCACGCTCGTTCTGATTACAAAGAACCAGCGGGAGCAACGAAAATGGGTAAAAAGCTATGACTCACGGGGCCATAAAGCCATTCTCCAAAAACGGGCACCGCTCCATCGGTTCCAGACTGCTGGCGTCTGCTGCAAGCTGCAAGTTGCAAGTTGCAGTTGTTGCAGCTGGAAGCCGCTTTAACTGTTTCTCCACCGGCCGTCTCTGTTTCCACTGGAAATGGCTACAGTGGTGTTTCGATATAAACAAACCATATACCATAATAAATATTAATACATACTTTGGGATGGTATATTAATGATCATTTTCAAGTTAAAGCATTTTCTTCGACTTTTCAATTTTTCAAATTATGAGAATTTTCTATTTGGTAATATTGTTTATTTATACATATTTCTTTCTCATTGATCTTTGAAAGCCAATCTCTAAAAGCTATTATACATATATGTATATATGTTATATTATATCCATTATAATTTATATTGTTCTTATATAACTAAAAATATTATGATCTCGAGCTGCCACTGTATCTCATATGGTGAGCAAAAACAGGAGAGTCGTTGTGTTTACTGCATTTTGACCCGCTGCTTTCATATCGGCAGCAACCACAACAAAGTCGTATGAAGAATCATCTTCGTTCCCTGGGGATTTTCTTGTCAGTTTTTTCAATTCCTACTCTTTTTCTATAATTTTTTTGTAGAAGTCATTAGCTTTAATTTACAAATACCTACACCTAGCACATGGTTAGTTTCATTCATAGTTTATGTTCTGGTCAATAAGAGCACCTTAAATGGTTTTTCAGCGTTTTCTCGGCATAAGGAAATGCATCAATAAGATCGATCTGTTTTGCCGCTCCATTGCATTTTGCCCAACCCATTTTTATGGTTTTTTTTTTCGATATTGAACTTTCAATCTTGGTGGGCCATTGATCCCAACACACTCAAACCCCTGAAGCTCGTTTGCGATCTTTATTTTTGATTTTTATTGGTGCCTTTTTGTGTTGTTGAAAATTATGATTAATTAGTTTGATCGAGATGTTTGACTGGGCAAATGTTTGATTTAACGCTTCGTTGATCTCGGGAGTATAAATACCCGTCGACTAATGAAGTTTTCTTAGTTGGTAGAGTTCAAAAATTGAATAACACTTCAAATTGCTTGCTAGTTATTTCTTTAGCTGAAGGTTATTACAATATTCATCATCTATGTCGCTGATGTTCGAAGTAAAATCACAAATCTAGAATTTGTATATCTATCTATCTATCTATCTTGCTTGCTAATTATTTCTTTAGCTAAAGGTTATTAAAGTGTTTATCATATATGTCGCTGATGTACCAAATAAAATCACAAATCTAGAATTTGTATATCTAGAATATCTTTGTCCTTGAGAATTATTTTTATATCAGTCGATTGTTTCCCTCTGCTTCAATTATTTTCAAATTACAAGCACTTTCCCCAACTCATCTGTATTCAAACTATTATTCGCTGATTTTTTAACCATTTTTGGGGACCGTTTAAAATGAGTTTTGCAGTTGGACCACGCAGAAACAATGACCGCAATGTTTTTTCGCTTTTCTGCTTTTTGTTTTGTTATTTAAGCAATTTCCAGTCCAAAACAAAGTCTAATTTCGCGAAACTTTCTTTTTTTTACAATTGCACAAAAAGTGCCTTTATTGTTGTTTTTCCTGTTGTTATTGTTATAGCAATGCTGGCCTTTGTTTAGCTATCCCCCAATAATGATGATGATGACAGCTAAATGGGAGAAAAATAAAAACTAGAGGTAGAAGGGGGAGTTCAGGCGATGTCAACAAGTCCAAATGAAATTTGCTACGCTTGGTGGCTACTGTAAACCATATAAATCCAATTAATTTGAATATACCATTAATTTCAAGGCTGAGTAAAAAACGCCCAAGCTCAGTTTATAATTCAATTAAATCAAAGCGAAAATTTGACATTGAAAAATGAAATATGAAATATGGAGTGTAAATTACCTTGAATGGTGAAAGAAACATGATCTGATAAATATTCCATGTTCATTTTAATTTTATTTTAACTCCAGCAAGATAGACAATTGGTAGGTTTAAGATACAAATGTCTTTTGCTTGAATGTCTTCATGAATTCATAAATGTTCTTTATCTGATAAATATTCTCAAAATGCGTTAAACATTTGGTTTTTATCTCTGGGTGGAGCATGCAATAAAAAATCACTTAAACATGCAGCAAACAAAATGCTTTCAATATACAATTAAACACTCCATTAACTCGAAGACCCTGAAAAGTCGATAAAATGTAAAAAAGATACTGAGCAGGGAATGAGTATCATCAAACAGTAATGTGATATGGTTATCGATAATTTATTTACTTTTAATCAAATCAAAGACAGAAAATGAACATGATTTTATTTTTTCTGTATTTGTGTGCTTGTCTTCTCCTATCCCTCGTTTTATTTACTCGGTTATGAGGCTTTAGAGGGTCATCTGGAGTTCAACTTTAATTGACGGAGACACCACAGAGGAGTGTGCCATTGACCAGCTGTCCTCCCCCCATTTTTTTCTCGCTGTGTGGTCAGCTTGCGGCTTGAGTGACAGCATTTTATGCCGCCTCAGGCGGAAATGGTAATACAAACTTTATGGCCACAGTGGGTCAAATTCCCCAAGAACCTCACATACACATAACCCATGGCAAATTTCCAGGCAACTTATATGTTGAACTTCCCGAGAAGACGGCCTCAAAATCAGCGGCAGCGCTTTTATAAATAAACAAAGCCAAAATTCTTCTTTTTTTTTTGCTGACTTTTGGCAAATCCACCAAAAAAATGTTTATGGCGTTAAATTGTTGAAACGCTCCCAAGAAAACAAAACGAAGGCAGTGCGGAAAATAAACCCGATTCGGGTATATACATTATTTATGCATTTTGGCCAAGCCAAAGAAAACAAGTCTGAGTTCGGGTGTTTCGAAATGATTTTGAAATTGGCTTTTGCTATGAATAGTCAGACAATTAATCGATTCAAATTGAAATTAATTCAATTTTTCATGACTTTCACATGTGACTGAGATGGAACTAAAAGGAAGATAAATTGATCGGTTGTTATCAAAAGATTAAAAGTTCTTCCATTTATGGAGTGCGACTTAAAGCTATTGAATTTTGGAAAGATAATAAATCAACAACAAAACTTGTTGAGAACTAAAAAAATGTTCCTTAAAATAAAAGATGAGTGGTGAGTCGATAGAAAATAATTATATTAAGTGAAAGTTAAATAAATCCCATTTAAATTCCATCACTTTATAATCCCTATAATTCTAAAGTTACCATAAATTACACTCCGTATTATGATTGGTTTCTTTACACGAAGTACCAATATCTATAACTCCCCTTTCCAATAGATCGTTCAACTTCAGTTGCTGCTATTTTGAGTCGAACATAAATCAGTTTAAAATGGATTTTTCATATGATTATCAATCACCATTAAGTTGGAAAAATAAGTTGAATCGTCGTTGGGCTGCACTAACTAGTTGTGAGATGTTAATCGGAACTGAGGATCTAAGCGCATTTATCATTATTCTAGGGAGGCGTCGACTCAACAGCTTGGGCCATAAATATTCTTCAAAAACTAATATGCAAGCTATAAAAATGAAGATTTTTTTTAAATTATAGCAAATCGGATTTTTGTGCACTGAAAAAATGGCAAAACATAAGTTTGTCAGAATGTATTTCTTTGCTAAGTTAGTCAGGAAATTGAAACTGATGATAGGGAGTGGCTTTTCCCATAAACAGCTGTGTTGCCAAATTCAGTTGGCTAACTCCTATATGAATTAAAAGTTATTATTGTAAAGATATGATCTTTTTTTGCAGTGCTCAAGATCTGCCCGTAAACACTTTATAGAGGGGCTAGGGGGCGCCACTATGATTTTTATGTGCGCGAGTGCAAGCAGCTTCCGGCGAATCGAGAGTTGGATGGTTACGATGGACCTGGACCTGCGTTGTTTATCTCAATCATCGACGGCCGTTCCAAGTTCAGGGGATCCCCCCATCCCCATGCCCTGCCTGATTCTTCTCCGGTTCCGAAGACCCCACTTCTTCGGCGTTCTTCCACTCTCTCTTTCGGTGGCTGGTTTCTTTATTTTTTTTTTTTACTTCTTGCCTTTAATGAAATTTCTTAATTGAAGCAGCTGGACGTCAGACGCCACAGTAGACTTGTTCTGGTTGTTCTGCTTTGATTTGATCTATATTAATCAAGATCCAGGCTGGCGTCACAAAGTACATACACATTTTTATGGGAAGATCGCTCTGCTGCTGATTAAATTATCTCAGATTCGGTATGCTTATTTTAGAGCCGAAGTTATGCAAATTTATAGCGATTTTATTTATATAAATAACACGGGGATTTGTTTATTTTTGACTGTTTGTCAGCAGCCTTGTCCAAACCCACATTCAAATGTATTCCCTCTATCACTTTTGGATTTATTTTTAGACCACTTCAAGTCCCGCTCTTTTGGGAAGTTAATTGAATTGAAATCAATTGTATCGGATTGATTGATACATTAATTGATTAAAAATGCAATTGGCCACTTTGATTTCGGTTGAGTTTTAATTTAATTAATTTTCGACTCCATCGAACGCGAATTGCCGGCCGTTGCTGAACCCTTAATCACTGGCCTTATTTTAGCATCGATCCACCGCCGGTGGGCGTAATGAATGCTTAACCCCGGTTTATTTATCTACTACCGACCGATTCCCCGTACTTCCCCCGCTTTTTAACGTTATATTGCACCTGTCGCAGCCAGCGCAAAAACATTGAACAAACATCGTTGATTGGAAGCCATTAGTTTGGGACCTCATGCGACACACATGTGCGGACAATCGTAATAAATTCAATACAAAATGCAATACAATGCCAAATTAGAGCGACTTTTGATGACGAGGCGGGGCTGGCGACATAAAATTTTAAGTATATGCAGTAGGTTTTTATGTGTTGGCGTTGCCTGTAACGCATTGACGTCATTACAATGATTATTGTAATCGGAATACAGTAGTCGATCGGAAGCTGGAACGGTTCATTATTCAGTTTATTAGGTAAATTATTTTTTGGAAAATAAAATAAATGGAATAGAATTTTCTATTAGTAAAATTTTTAAAACGGTTTATTAATACGTTTTGTAAGAAATAAAATAAACTAGTATTAAATTTTTCTTTTGATGAATTGCAGAACTGCAAGGATTTTTTGTGTGAGTGATTTTGTATACTGTGTGTGTGGCATTTATCGTTATTCTAAAACTTCGGCGGCAGAGAAAATTTATATCCCAACAACATTTGTATCCGAACATTTTTATGAGCCATTTTATAGAAAACTTAATTAAGGTTAATTTAAGGTTTTTTATGTAATAAAGTAAAGCACTGAATTTTATATAAAGAGCAGCCATATTCCATTCATTTTAAATCTGCATAAATTCTAGACTACTTTATGGGATGCTTAATTTTGGCAAACGAATCTAGCTCACAGGGCGTGATGTATGGCCTGCAATATCCGCACATTTCGATTCATTCTGCAGGAAAATTAGGGGAAAATAAATGAGAAGGGAGCGAAATATAACATCAGCGGGTGTGTAAATATTTTCTTTGCTCGCGGTCCTGCCTCGTGAAAATTCTGAAACGGAAATGCGAAACTTCCCTTCCGCTGCCGTGGCCACAAAACCAAAAACCACTCGCTGTGCAATTATTGCATGCAATTTTCCACCCCCACTCTGTTTCTCCCATGCATTTGTCCTGTGGGAAAATGCCATTTCTCTTTGGCTGTCTGAAACATTTCGGTTCACACACTCAGTCAGAACTTGCACTCATCATTTATTTATGGCTTCTGTCTGCAATTGATAATTTAATTTCGCACAATTATTGTTATTTATTATGCGCCTGCTGATCCTCGACCACAGGGAACACTAGTGGATCAGCTTTTATTGCAGTTCTGTCCTCGGGGACAGGAGTTTTATTAACTCGGGAATTTATGTATAATGATTAAACAACAATGTGGGTATTCATCTGCGATTTGTTGACTGATGGAGCCTTTCAATTATGAATTGAATGCAAAGATTAACTTAATCAATGCGACCGCAGTGATGCGATAAGAAGTTCAGGGTTAATTCAGCTCAGATGGCATTTGACAAGGCAAATAAAATAAATTGTTAGACGTTCAGTACAATAATATTTAAATAAAAAAGCTTTGATTTATTATTTCTCTCTTAAATCGTTTTGTATTTATTTATTTTCTATGCTGAACAGCAGCTTATCGCCGAGGCATTATATCGACTTTATCGACTCATCCATGGACCTAATAACTTTAAAGTATTTCCTCTATAAACCATTTACCCACGCCCTTTTCCCTTGGCAACTGTCCAGTGTCAATGACCAATTTAAATGAGTGATGTAGGAAAATACAACAAAATAATAGAAAAAACTGAGGAGGCGAAGAAAAACCACTTTTCACGCCTCCTACACGAACTCGCACACTTGTGCACTCGGATGCATATCGCTTGGACAACGATTATCTGAACTTGGAGACTGGGGAACCTTATTTCTTCGTGTTAACTAGCCTCACAAAAATACAAGTGTGTTTCTTCCGCCCCCACAACCACCTCTCGTCCGATGATTGGCAGCTGCAAAGAGGTTCATTAGAGCGCTAATAACAAGATATGTAACAGTCTCTCGAAAAAAGCTGCAACAAGAGATGGAAAACAGAAATCATGGAAATTACACGACGCCCAGCATGGAAATGAGTGCTGTGGTGTGCGTTGCGTGCAGCAGGAAACGACCGCCTACAAACACAAATGCACTGGAAAAAAAACGTTTAGAAACTAGGGTCAATAAGAAAAAATCTTGATTAAAATAGCTTAAAATGTATCTTTCTAATAAATTGTTTTAAAAACTTTCTCATCCGCATGTTAAACGTTAAAATAAGGTCTTCGTCGTCCTTAATTCTTAACCTTCGGATGAGAAACCAAACCTAAACGTGCAGTAAAAATTGTTTGAAAACTTTAGTAACATGAAATAACTAGAATTAGTTGCCCATATTAAACTATAATTTTTTCTCTGTATCTCCGGACACATATCACGTTGGGGGCGGTGGGCGTGTCCCCAAGTGGTGGCGACTAAGCTAGAGCAAATTCCAAGTAAAGAAACCAAAAACAAGAGCAATTAGATGACATGCGAAGGGGGCTGAGTGCGTGGTCTTAGTTTGCTATCGTGTCGTTTCCCTCCGCCATTAAATTAATTCAATGCAAACCCAACCTCAACGAACTCAGCCACATCGAAGACTTAATAAATTGTTCTGCTCGCAACGGCCAAATGTAGCGTAAAATCATACGAAAACATCAACAGCAACAGCAGCACCAACAAAAACAACAAATAAATATAAGCCCAAGTGTTGCATAAATTAATAAATTTTACTTGGCCGTAAAAATTTCCATATCAGAGACCTAAACACGAAAACTGCAGTCACAGCAAGAAGGAAATTGCTATAAATTACAATGCATCGTCATGCATTTTCATGGCTCAGTTGATTTTCTGAATAACGAAAATACATGCCACAAATACCCTCAGTGAACTGATCGAATCTGAAGAGTGGGCTGCAAAAAGGTTTTGTAATTTGTGGGGGAATTTACGGAAGAATAATTGTAGCTAAGTGGAAGAAGTCAGTTTAGGACTGCAAGAAAATATATATTTTTAGAGAACATACTTTACAGACGATCTATAGTTTAGTTATGCAGGTATCATTTTCTCCAATCAAATTCACTCAACACATTTTAGGATTATTATTTAGCAATATTCAATCTGTGGTTTCCTCGATTTTCCCTTTTTTTCGATGCAAATTATAAGGAGAACTGAAATGGCCGCTCTTGACCGCCTCCATGTCACTTCTGTCACGTTAGCTGCTGGCAACAGATGTTTGAGCTGATTGAGCGACTGCTGCCATCATCATCGTGGTGGCCACCACCATTAGCAGCTGAAACAGCAACATTGGCTGCAAGCAGCAACTGCAACAACAGCAACATCCCAGCAGCAACTGCAACACCACAGCAGCAACATCATCCGAGCAATGCTGGTCTTTTGGCTGCTGTCGGGCACGCCTTGTCGGCTCATCGCTCAAAAAAATGGGATGAAAAGAGGGGCTTTCGGGGGTTTAAAGCCCGTGCTACTTGACTTGGAACTTCCACCTTCCTGACTTTGGCGGCAGCTCAGCTATGAGCATTAATTTGTGCCCGCCAGTCAGACATTTTACGACTCCCACTGTAAAAATGGCAAGATAGATACAAACCTTCTTTCATGTACCCTTTTTCAAAGAAATGTACCTTTATTCATATATCCTTCTTTATCAAAATCTCTTTGTTTATAAACATAGGTGTCCATTATTTTAAGAACATGTATGTACCTACTATATACATATATCATTTGAGTAAAATTGAAGTGTATTTAAAGTTTCGATTTAAGGCATTCTCTTCTATTTTTCTTTATTTTGCTCCATTACTGCCGCTGCCTCAGCTCCCCCGATCCTGCTCCTTTGTCCATCCAATCAAACACATGTCAAATGCCGCTGATGTTGCCTGTCGGCGGATGTCGACATGTCCACATGTCCGCCATTGGGGAGCAGGAACCTGCATCTGAATCTGCATCTAATCACAGCTCCGGGCGCGTTTCACTTTCGCCGCGTCATGTAAATGTGCTCTCACCTGGCCCCGAAATCCCCCGAGGTCCCCAGAGACCTTCGACGACCACGCTCGCCATATAGTTAGTACGTCAGTTTGGTCAGCCCATGCTGTCCACATATGGAAACTATTTCTGCACAGGGAAAAATAAAGGATAAGGTGCTGGGGATCGTATGGGGTTCAGGTTTACATTTTCCATTATCATAACTATATTTATAACCGAACAAAATATTTTTTTATTAAACATTGTTTTTTATAACATTTCTTAAAGTAGTACACAATATTTCTTAGTGCAAGCTTGTTTTCCTATCCATTTTCCATCCGTTTGTCGATAGTCGAGTGGGCGCCAAAGTAAAGCATTACGACCATCGACAAACATCGATGTCGAAGTAGTTTTACCTCGATATTGTTGCTGATTTTGTTGTTTTCGATGTGTTGTTGTGGTCGTTTCAGTTGTTGTTGTTGTTGTTGTGGGCCATACACATGTAGTTTGGCACCCACACTTGCTGGCCGCTTTCCTCAGCCCCTTTGAGGTCTTTCTTTTTTGCATACTGGCAGTTTGTAACTCCCAATGGCAAAGCACTCAACATCAACATCCACCACCAAAGTTGGCCAGTGTTCACTGTACAGTGGGCCGGGAGTAGGCGAAAAGGTGACTGGTGCTTGGGTGGCAAATAATGGTTAGTTAAAGGTTAATGGTTCATGTCTAAGAAGTAGTTATGATTCAAATATGACAAATAATTGACATTGATCTCATTTTAAACAGTACTACATACCCACATAATTCTTATTTGTATGAAATTTTTTTTAACCAACGAATAAGTCTGATTTAATAAATTTATATTATATTTATTGCTCTTCGCAAAGATTAGGTTATTCTTTAAATGACATTATTATTCTTTAAGATAACCATTACCACTCTAAATTATTATGTTCTAACTTGGCGAAATGTGACTTTCATTTTTCGATCCCCATAAGTTTGTATTTCGTAACATTTATTGTTATTTAATTACATTAGCTAATAATTTTCTTGGTTAGCCATGGATAAGTAACTCGGCTAATTAGCGATTCCACTAATTAAGTACCCAAACTGATGAATACTCAGCTCAAATTAAATTTGAGTTGAATTTCATTAATGTCAATTAGGTCTCCCCTTCTTTTCGCCTTTTTGAGGAGCCCAGCTCCACATATTCTGTATAAACCATATTATATAATTTAATTTGAGGCAGCTTTTCGACAAGTCAGCGCCCACAGTGAAGCACACTGCCCGAGGCACTAAAGTTATTAAAAGTCAATATTTTTTCACTGCAATGAAGTTAAATGACGGAAATTCAGTTATTATAAAGTTGAGCACCCCCAGATGATAGATGAGTTTTTAAACATGTGAAGTAAAATTTTCGCATGCAGGGGCTTAAATAAAATATATGCACGTGGGTGAAAAATAAACAAGAGGTTAACAACTAAACTAACAGTCTATTGCGACTAAAAGCCACGTTTTTGTGGGAACAGGAAACGGAAGTGCTTTTTTTGTGCTCTTCTCTTAGTCCTGACATAGACAACAAATTGCTCAGTTACTCCTGTGTTCGTCCTGATAAAAATCCGGTTCAGGACCACTGAAATGAATTAACATTTTGCATGTTGGCTAAAATGGAAGAGAGCGCAAAAATGCTGAAATGGAGAAAGGATAAGGGCATATCCCTCGCAACCTCTGAACTTCCTTTCAGTTTATTTTGGCCAAAACGTTTTAGTTTCTCCGGTTTGTGTGTCTCTCCTTTTTTTGTATATCCTTTTTTGCTTTTACATTTTGCGGCTGTGGCCAAGTAGAAGCGAAACAGAAGCCCATAAAACATTTGCAGCAGCCTCGTTTGCATTTTTTATGCAGTGCAGAAGGAGTCAGGTTAACGCCTTTTTGGCTTTAATAGTGCAACTTTACTGCTTAAGTGGTATAAATTGCAGTTGCAGTTGCATAGTGTGGAGTTCACTTCGGTTCGGTTTTGGCAGAGATGCATATCGATGGAGCCAGAACCGCATGGAAGTACTTTATAACCCAAAAGCCTAGGGGATACTTCCATTCTCCCTACCTCATTTCGTTGGGTTCTATTGAAATCGCGTTTTGTCTACCTCGACCGTGGGTAATTTATAACTTTGCAGGAGCAAAGGCAACTTGTCCAGCTGAAAGCCGGCCTTTGGATCGTTTTAGAGGGTAAAGAAATATGCAAATTTTAAGTATACTTAGAGTTCATCTTAAATTAAGTTGCATCTAGTTGGGAAATAAGTTTTTGGGCTTAGGAAACTCTTGTCTATTATGGAAATTGTTTTTAATTTCTTGTGCATTTTAATTGAGAGTTCTGGTAATTTAAAAGAAATTTAAGAATTAAAATTGTAATTTTCAAGCCTCGTATACTTTGATAAATTACTTTTTTATTGGAATCCAGCTTTAATGCACATTTGATGTTCAACAAATTACGAACCATAGCCAATCTTTACCTCTATGCAGGGGTAATCTTCAAACTATGAAACCCTTTCAGCTTGGTTAAATTCCAGATTTTTTTTTTCCCACATCACTCCATTCAAAACTGTCAAGAAATGTGTAAGCAAATCCATCAAAGTTTAGCATACCTAATTCGAAAACTAGAAAGGGGGCGTGTTGAGGCGGGTGAATTCTTATTCAGCGTAATTATTATTAATTTGTCAAGAATGTAAAACAGATGCTCGCTAAGAAAGAAAAACTCCATATAGGGGAAAATCGAGCAGATGCACATGCGGGCTATTTGGATATGTAGCATGAAATGAATTTATTTTTTTTCGGTTTGGTTTGGTGCCACGTGCCACATTTCCATGGAAAATCCGGCGACCGAATCGGAGCAAATCGAGTTGAGAACATCGAATGCAAATCAAGAATCCGTTGGAAAATAAAAAATTAAAACAAGTGCCCAGACTCCCCGCCCGACTTTGTGCGTAAATAAGTATCCGCTCAGTCGAGCAGTGCTCCCTTTTGTAAGCTCCTCTATTTTTACATCCAGCATGCTCCATCCATTAAATGCATTTGTGCATATTTCGAAATCGTGGCACATTTACATTTTTTCGTTCATTTCTTGTGTGTTTCTTGTTTTTTATTTTTTGTGTTATGTGTATTTCAGCATTTTCTGCCGTCAGCTTTTGTTCGATTTTTACTTTTCGCCATGAGTAGACAATATTTTTCCTTGACTCTTTCCTGAATGGAAAATCCAAATGCAATTGGGAGCAACAGAAAATTTACTTCATTTTTTTTTTTGGCAACCGTTCAGCTTTTATTCCGGTTTTTCTATTTTATTTCATCTGATTGCTTTTGATGTTGAAGTCGAAGATTTTTCGCTTGGAGTTAAGATCACATGCTGCGCATTTACTAGATAATCTGATGTAATGAACTGTAATCTGACATCGGTTTTGAATTTAATTGGACATTTCTTAATCGGATTGATCAGAAATTTTGAAAACGAAAATGGAGATTGGGAGATTAAGAAAATTTAATTAACTAATAAAAGCTATATATAACTTTGCTCTTTTCCGATATTAATATTATATTTAATATTAAATAAGTAAAAAATGTTAAGAAGTGTTTTTCCTTTATTATTTAAGTAAATTTGACTCCCCTTTAAATGCTTAGCTGCTCTAAAGCAAACATTTTGCTCGTTAAAAAGCCTGGAAGCAATTTGAACTTCAGCTAAGAAGGACTTACCTGCGATTGGTGTCATTGTCCTTGTGCATGGTGGCGTGTTGCAGGTTCCCCCCTTTTAGGGCCCACCTCACACTCCTTTGTTTTTCCTGGCTCCCTTTGTACGTACATGGTAAAAAAGTATATTTTTAGCACAAAATGTAAATAAATTTGCATTCACATGGAGTCGCTGGCGAACAATTGCCACAAGGAGGCAGCCGAGGTTAGCGGAGGGGTCAGAGGGCAGGGTGAAGGTTTCTGGCAGGGCATTAAAGGATTACAAAAGGCAGCAGCAGCAGTTGCCGCAATAATCCTGTTAGTTTATTTTGCACCACAGAGCACACAATGTCAAGTGCAGAACAGAGCATTACGAAGTGGGTTTTTTCTCCTTTTGTGGGCAGGATACCCACCATCTTCTGACAGACAATCCTAGACAATGCGACTGCAGTGAGGTGTCGGAATGGAAGTCGTCCTAATGAAGTCGTACGAATACCCAGGCGGTAAATTACGTGTCCAACTAAATGAGGCCCTGGGTGTTTGGCTCGTCATGCCATCTATCTATTCCCCATATCCATGAAATATTCAAGTCATTTAAAATTGAATGAGACACTTTTCGGACTTCGGAACTGCAGGCAATTTCCATGAATTTTCCAAAGGGCAAAAGTGGCAGCAAAGTGTCATCCTCTCAAACACATCCTGTTCTGTTCACCTCACATTGTGCATGGTGTGCCCAGCCCATTCCCTGACCATTAATCTTGGGGCATTGTTCTAGCTCCGGCTAGTGTCATAGTTATAAATTATGCAGCAGTTGAGTTAGGAATCGAGATGGCAATATGGATAAGAGGGGTGCTGCACTGGGGGAAATTGTGCCACGTAATATAAAATATTTTATACATACTTGGGGATTTTTAAAACCATAATACAATTGTAAGACATTCAAAAATATGATTTAAATGCACAGGCAAAAATGTGCCTAATAATAGAAAGTATTTCAAAAATATTTGAATATTTCTAAAAACCAAAATCAGTTTTTAAACTTTTTATATGGTGATTTTTATGCATGGAACAAAGGAACAACAGCACTCTTTTTCCGAGTGTCCAGCATAGAGCACACTTGAAAATCGATGGCCAAGGCCCATGCATATCGAGTGTCCACTCCACTCCACTCCGGTCCTCACCATTCCATTCCATTCCGATTCGAGACGAGTGCAAAAAAATGCAACCAAGCGTAAAATCAAATAAAACGTCAACCCAAAATGGACACGAGTGGGAGGAAGGGCAGCTCATGAGGATGTGGATGAGGATGGCGATGAGGTTGAGGAACCACCACCATGGACGCAATCCGTGGAGAACCCAAACCCACCACGTTGATGGCCCAGACCGCCGGCTACTGACGATGTTCAAGTGTCAATTGGGTTTACTTACAGGCCACTTTGTCGACGGCATACTGTACTCTGCCCTCGGTTGGACCCTTCCTAAACATATATGTATTCCCCTATATACCCGTATATATGTTTATGCTCGCACATCAATGTAAATGCCGCCTTCGAGTGGTTTTGCTGTAGAACTCCTTCTGCTCGTTGTTTGTGTAATTGGATAAGCTGAAATCGCCATAAATGTTGGATTGCGATTAGCAAGAGATTGCGGTGGAAGTTATAGTAACTGAATACGGAATAGATTTTTTTGCGGTTGGAAAATAAGTTGTTAGTAAAAGTATAGAAAATTTAGAAAGTGCTCTTCTAAAAATACCCCATATACCAGAACCATTTAGAATAATATTATCTTACAATTAAGTTTCTGGCTTTTCGATTGTTTTCATTATTTCAATTGTATGGGCCATATGATTTTGCCCACAATCACTTCTCCCGCTCAAAAGAAAAACATTTCCGATGCACTTAAAATATTTATGTGAAGCGAACGTTTTGTTTAGACGCAACTCGAGTGTTGCTCAAGTGCAAACTGCATTTCCCCCAGCTCCGGAATCGATTCCTAACTCGAAAAAACCCGACTGTGATTGCATGGAGAGCAAAGTGCAGGGCCACTTAATCGACCGTGGAAATGTGTGCCCCAAAGAGCGCTACGATTAGAGAACTGGGTCAATTGCTCAGCTAGGGAAACCGACAAAATTATGTTTATGTTTTCCAAAGAATCAAAAGCAATTGCACACAGGTAAAAAAAACAGTGCACTCAGCACTCGAGAATTGTTTACCAAAACTAAGAAAAAAGAACCGGCAAGAATGCGTTAACCCAATTTCCATGCCACAAAATAATCACTAAAAGTATCTATTACATTCTAAAGTATTTTATTTGTTCTTTTTCGTTGCAGGTATGTATCGTGCATATATTACCATTATGTTGTGGGTGTGTGCCGTGCCCCTTTGGCTTTGACTCCGTCGTAGAATTTGCATAAACTTTGGGCCGCCAGCAAAGCGGCCAAATGTCAACAACTCTATCAGCCAGAAAGATACCGAACCTGGCACTCTTTTTGGTAGCGAATTTCAAAAAACCTCCAACGTCAACCGCAACGCAAATTGGCAACACAAATCTGTCAACGGGCCAGGAGATGGCCAACTAAGCAGGCTAACAATCAAGTAACAAACAGTTACAGTGAAAGAAACAATATTAGGCAATGCAGTATATTTCAGGGTTTTTAAGTTAGAAGAAGTATTTGATCTAAGGATCTAAGATCTATTTACAAACTCCTTACTTATCAATTTTTATTATGATTGATTGTGATTTTTTTTTTGAATTGAAATAATTATTATTTTTTGATTTTTGTTATATTTTATTAAAAAATAATATTTTTTTACTTAAGGAATGGTTTATTTTTGGAGAATGTTTAAAAGTTAACCAATTAGTTTTAAAGTAAAGCTCACGATGATTACGGTCCCTTTGTAATATTCTTAAAAGCTTTTTTGTAGAGTGGGTATTTTTAAAGTGACCTACTCTGTAGAACTGGATAGTTCCAGATAGTTCACAGGTCCGACATATATGACCATTATTTAATTGTTAAGGAATGTTTTTTTTTAGTGCAACCATTCAGGCCCGGCTCACCTGTTGTCTTGGCCAAGTCGGGCCTGGCACTTAACAAGTTTTCAATTTGTAAACGCGCGTGCTTTGAATACTCCCCGAGATCTTTGGCAGCCGGCGGAGGTGGAGGAGCTTGGAGTTTGAGCTGAAGAAGGCAGACAATTGAGCCAAGATTGAATAACTTCGGGGGAAGTGGGCTGTGGAGAGGCCAATTGGGGTTCCAAGTCCAAAGCGGCACGCGTGCCTCAAGGAGAGGAAAAAGCCGAGGCGAAGACCAAAATCAAGCCAATTTCCAATCACACAGAAACCACTTTTTTTCCATTACGCAAAACTTGTCCGGCGGACTATTTAGTTTATATCCGTTAACTCTATTATAATTTCATTAAGATAATTGCAAATGCGTGCAGAGCATAAAAAAAGTCCTGTGTAGGTTGGAAAGAAGGTAATCTCTGGCAAGCATAAAAAAGAATCTGTTATAAAATAATTATCCTTTATGTCTCTATAAAAGATAAATATAAGATCTTTTATAGAAATAATTACATGTATTTTCTACAACAGATAATTGAAACTCTATAGTTACTGTATCTAAAGCATTTGTGCATTTTTCCTTGATCATCCCATTATTCAAATGTCTTGTTATAAATTATATGCAAGATCCATTTGAAATTCTTCGTCGATTTCGTATGAAGGCTTGGATTTGCATTTTTATGGTTAGACATCACGGTCAGGTGATTAAGTCGTTAACAAAGCATTGATTATTTGTAGGGTTTACAAGGGGTATTACAACACGGATCTCGGTTGGCTCTATTGTCTGTATACAGAATGCGTAATATCAGTTGTCAAACATGGACTCTTCTTCACTAGGTTATTGGTATTACCTAATTCAATGGGATTTTATTTCTGGAAAAGGTATTAAATTTGAATTGATATTCCTAACAGTTCCTAACAGCATTATGAAAAAATTCCATAAGACCAACCGTTTTCATGTTTTTGCAATCTTCAGTTAGACATATAACTTTTCGCTTTTCGTTTTAAAACTTGTAATTGGTTACATGTATAACCAATACAACTTCTCTCCGATTTTTAAGATTTTAATGGCACATCTTTCATTTACATTTTTTTTAGCAGCAGTAATTAGTTTCTAAGAAACATATTTTAGTGTCTATTTAATGTTTAACATCCTCAATTAATCATCTCTACCGCTGAAAAGATTCAAATCTTTGTTGGTAATAATTCAATTAAAAATCAGCAACAAGAAATTTGCATCTTTATGGTTTTTCATTGCTACCGAGCAATTAATCCAAGCAACCTTTGCAAATTGCTTTACAATGCTCGAGAGCCGAATACAGAAGTCAATCTGAATGCCTCCAAAATGGTTTTATTATAATCGTTAAGCTATCCTATCCACCGTTCTGATGTCAAAAACCTTTGCCAACAATCGTTTTATTTTCTTATGATTTTTTTTGCTGACCATTGTTGTCTTTCTGATTACCATGGTTGTGCTGTTGTTGCCATTTTATTTGAACATTTATTTATGATATTTTTGTTTATTTTTTGCCGCTTTTCCTTTGCCTCTCTATTTGATAATGATTCTTATTGTTATGCTTTTGCTTTGTGGTTTCAGGTTCGTTTTTGTGTTTTTTTGCACGTGTTTTATTTGAGAATGGAAATAAAAAATATAAGATAATGGGAAAAATAAGCGAAGAAGGATGTCTTAAAAGCCTCAAATATAATGGCTCTGGGTCTAAAAAAAAATGGTGTTTAAAGTTGTTAAAAATCGTCAAGGTTTTTATTACTCTAAAAAAGTGTTATACCAAAAATTAGGAAATCATACACATTATGAAAACGCAAACCATGTCTAAATTAGCAAACGTTTTTCAACTCAACCATATTAAACTCGGACAATTAAACGATCAGTCAATCCGCAACCATATCTAATAACTATATCAAAATGTTGGTTGTTCGGCTTGTAAAATTGGAATTACAAATTGAACAAGAAAATTGTCAAATTGGCCAAAACATTTACACGCATCGCATTGCAATGGATCGCGTTGCATTGGAAATTGAAAATTGTTAAATAACAAATTTGCTTTTGACCAAATGCGGCTGGCCTAAGTCGACATAAACAACTGAGCACGTTAATAAATCATTTCTGACCAATTTGAGACACCCTTTCGGCCGACTGCCATTGGGTTGGCTGTTGACTGCTAACGCATTTGGTCAAAACCAATTCATCAATTGCCCAAAAAACTTGGCAAGAGCCAGCAAACCGAGCCAATCCAAGCCAAGAAACCGAACCCACCAAATATGACAAAATGCAGGTGGCAAAATTAGACAGAGAAACACAAAAACACCAAAATTATAAATATTTCTCTTTTTTGCGCCATTGCGCAAAGTCAACAGAAAACCCAAAGAGCAAAAAACAAAATTGTAAATATATTGACAACTTTGCAGATTTTGATTTTCCGCTTATGCGAGTCAATTTATTTATTTATTTTTTTGTACTATACCCACAGTATTTACACTGCGCCAATTTTATGTTTATATTGTTGACCGCCGCAAAATAATTGAGGGGAAAAAAATAGGTTGAATGCAAACAAATACACAAAGTAAAACCGGCGCCACAGAGTCTTGCCAAAAATTGTGTTGAACAGAAAAAAAGGGTAGAAAATATTTTCAAAAGTAAAGACCATGAGATACTTCATATTTTTTAAAGGAACTTCTAGCTGTTTTATATGAATATTTTATTTTACTAGTATGTAGAAAAATATTTTGTCAGAAAGTATGATGTTTTGCAATTTTAATGGCAAAGGAAACTGATATACTTTTCGTTTTTATCTACTGGGTACTAATGAAATTGCTGCATCTCTGCAGTTTTTGGACTCGCAAAAAACCAAAGCAAGTTAAACCAAAATGAGATTTATATTTATTAGCACAAAGAAAACCAAAGCATATGTAGACGCTGTCACAAACCGGAGTTAAAGTTTTGGCAAACAGCCGAATAAAGCTTAAAACAAAGGCGACAAAATATAGAAAATCAAATTTATCTTCTTTATGGCCATAATGAATGGGGCGAATGACATCATGATTCTATCATCATTTCGCGTTGGGATTGTAAATATTTGTGACGCCTTTTCAGGTGCAACGATGCAAAACATTTTTGCTCGCCACCTCCGCCACAAAACGTGTGATTCGAATAATTGCTTTGCAATTTGCCGCCTCAGGCTTTAAAAAAACAACGAAACAACTAAATAATATTATTACGCTACACGCTCTTGGCATACAAAATTGTTTTTTATTATTATTTGTTGGCCACGTTATCTTCGGGTATTATATTACAGGCGACACACATATGCAGATGTAAGTTGTCAGGTGCGGCTGGAACCATTTCTGATATATCAATTCACATTCTGAATTACGAGAGGTGATATTCAGTTACCTCCCGGTATTGTTTATGAATTGGTCAGCCAACTTAGGATTTATGAATTCTACAAGTGAGGTAGCGCATAATGGGATTTCAGCTCACGTACCCTGTCAGCTACTGAAAAAGATTTATATTATGCGATTTATGGATCGCAAATGCTAAATTTAATTGCATAACTTAGAGGAAGATAAGGTAATTTCTTTATTAAATATGCATATGCGAGATAAAGAAGCTTGAAAGCTTGTTAAAAACGTATAAGCATTTTTTAACGACTCAATTTTATATCTACTTGATGAAATGTGTTTACAAATCAAAATAATAGAACTTAGTTTTGCAATATTGTCTACATATTTTGGGACTAACTTCAATTTTTTTTAGCAACAATTTCCAATAAAGTTTCTCAAAAAACTTTCACTATGCCTTTTGCAATCTTGTGGACCTCACTTGCTCTTCCGTAACCCCTAACCTTTTTAAAAATGGGGGCTCGTCTTCACTTAACTGGTGATAACTTATTATGACCCACAAAAATCTCTAGCGGCGCCTTAAAATTCCAACAAATTATTGTAATCTGTGAAGGGCCATAGCAAGTGAAATAAACTAAAATATTTGACACTTTCGCATGAGAGATTTTTATGGATGAGTAAAGGCAAAAGCCCATATCTTATGTCAGCCCGAAAACGAAATTTAAAACTTGTCAATCCTGTTTGCGGTGATTATTTAATGGGGCTTACGTGATTTCCCGGGAATCAGCCCGACATCGATCATAAAATTTGCCTAAGCCCGGGCTAATGAATCGTCATTTGGTCCCAGTCACATGCAAACCTTTGAGCACGCTTCCACAGTGGATAAAACATGGAGATCAGAATATTTTTTAACACATAACAAAACACCTCATAAATTTTATTAGCCCGGACACGGACCAAAAAGCAAACTAAAACTCCACTCATTAGCAGCAGAAACAGCCAAGGCAGCTAAAATTGAAAAAAGAAAAAATGAATCTAGAGCCAAATCCCTCGAAAGCCAAACCCAAAGACCCAGAGCTAAACTTTTACAACTTTTTTTTTGTGATTTTTATTTCAACTTCATTTGAATGACTCGGTTTGCCGCCATATGAGAAGTTCTCCCTCTGAATTTCGTTTTTTTTATTGCTTTCGTATTCTGATGTTATATGGCAAAACGTGCCGCTGTTTGAATACAGCATTTCTGTTATTTTTGTTTGTGCCTTTGTTTTTGGGTTTCAATTTTAAAATCACTTTTGGCCATCGCACAACGTCTGACAACTAACACAACGCCAGTGGCCGTCGGCTTGTCATAGAACTTCACCCACATAAATAATTCGCAGTTGTTCTCCAAGTTGTTTTTGAATTTTATGCAAAAAAACCAAAGATATTGAAGGTCGATTAGCTAAGTTGAAAAGCTTGTAACTTTTATAACAAACTTTTCGGGCAAATTTATAATTTGGTATTATGTTAAGTTTAAAGATGTGTTATATGTGTAGGGGCTATAAGCGATATTTTAGATTTTTTCATTGAGGAATAATGAAATTGTTAAAATCTTAATTACCATAAAATAGGTAAAGTCGATTTCCGTCATGGCTTAAACCATTAGATCTAAAAATATGGAAAGTATTGGGATTAAATTGTTTTATAGAGAAAGGATGCACTAAGAAAGTATTTAGTGAAATTCGGGTTTAAAGGACTTCCAGGACCTTTTAAAGATCGCGACATTTTGATTTAAAATTAAAATAAATTAAAATAGTTGATTTTCTTCTTAAATATATATAGGTAGGTATACAGGTATATACATTTTTTGGTTATTTAAGGAAAGTGTTTAAAGTTTAAACGTTGTACCATTTTCAACTGTTTCCAAAGTTTCGGTTAGACCTAAACTCTTGATAGAAAAGTACGCATTTTCATGTTTTCTAGTATACCAGCTTGTTAACTACTCCAAAGATTTCCTATCTATTGACTCTATTGGGCATTTATTTGACTTAACTCTAGTCATTGGACGTACCCCGCGTTATTGTCTCGACTCAGTCGCAACTCACGAAAGGAAAATATTTGTGCAAGCGCTCCTTCGACTTTTCAGCGGACTTTAAGATGTTCAGGCGTAGATATAGGTGGTGTATGGTGTATATAGGGTATAGACAATTGTAAATAAGGTAAGCAATCAGTGGGGCTGAACACAGTAGCTGTCGGTTTTGCGTGCAGATCAGGTTGGGTTTGTGTTCATATATGTACGCCTATGTGTTTGAGTGCTGCCCCAGTCTGTTGAGATTAAAAACGCTTAAATATTTATTAAATGTGGGAGCGTGCAAAAGACAAGTTTGTGAGTCAGCCTAGAATGGTGGCTGGTTGTTTGTATCCGAGTGCTAAACGAATGCTAAATATTTGCACTGATTTATTTGGTGCATTAGACGGTGGCACTAAGTGGTATTATAAATATTTGGAACAAGTCTCCGTACGAGAATAGATAAATTGTGGGCATATGTACGATTTATTGTTTTTCGAATGTTTTCCGTCTGAATCGGTAGCCGACTAAGAGATGTTAATCTGCAGTGTCATTAATTTAGTTTCGCTCTTTCCTGCACATGTATCTTTGTATCTATACGATTGCCACAATAACCGCACCGGAAATGCGATATCCAGCGATTGTCGAGAGGCTCTCTCTTGATGGCCCGACTTTGAGGTTAACTTTCTCAAGACAGACCCCACAAATTGTAAGCTGAGCTACCAGGCTTTTGAGCTTACTAAAGAAAAATGTCTTGAACTTAAGATTAATTGAGATAATAAGCCCCTATATGTTTTATATTCATTTCTCTCTATGTACGGGATGTCACTTCCAAACACATTCTCATCATATTGACAAGCGTAATGCCTGCAACCATCCATCCATCTATCCATCTATCTCCTATGTGTAATTGCTGCAATGGGAGCAACAAGAAGCTTGAGATACATTTGTATCTTGCACTGCTGAAAGCCTTTCAACGTCCACCAGGATGTGCCGACCAACAAACAAGACGTTGACTTGACGGGTACAGTCTACATCCACGGAGCTGCTTGATTTTTTAATTATTTATGCCTAAGACACGTTAATGATTTTCCAAGGAATCGCCTCAGAATGCTGCCACCAACTGGTTTAGCAGTCTCAGTCAGCCTCCCCTCAGCTGCCTCATCTCATCCCAGACGGCTTCTTCCGACTAAAGTTGGTTAGTCACTGTAATTGGTTACACTTTGATTTCGCCTCGAGTCGATTGGTTGACCTGTAAACCGAGTGACAACTTGAAATGAGCAAAATCGGACGGGCTTTTTCACTCACTTTGTCACAATCGTTTGACAAGTGTTTGATGTTCGTGATTGAATCGCAGGAATGTTGGTGGTGAAAAAAAACTGGGATAGATATTTGATTCGAACTGAAAGCCTGTGAAAGATTATTTTCATTAAGATGCTTGGGATTGTGTTGGAGAAATTAGGATGTGCTAGCACAGATGTAGTGCAATTTCTGGACAATTTTATGACATTTAAAGTCTAAACTCCAATTCTGAATGCCTGTATTGCAATATAAATTCTCAATTGGAAAATATCGATCATGTAATCAACTCACATTAGTTCAGCTCTCATAAGTCCCCTTACACGTTTTTATAAATGTGTTAAGCTAATTGAACAATGGAACTCTAATGAAATGCGCCATGTGACGGCAGTAAACATTCGTAATGTGCAAATACAAAAATTCAAATAAAAAATCAATACCACTGAGACTGATTTAGACAGGCAAGATGTAAAGACGCCTTTGTGCTCGACTATATATATGACTATCTATATATGTTTAAATCAGTCGATACATATTTATGGCCCCTGCACTTGTGGTGCACTCGATGTTCAATGGAAAACGATGCATCAAAGTCACATATCACAAATGGAGGAGACACTCGTCATGATGTCGGTTTTCATTTTAACCTTCAATTGGGTGGCAGTCATCTTACAACACACGATTTTTCCGATTCCACACACACTTAGACACTCCGATGGTGGCATGACAATTGAATTGCAATTAAGCGGCCAAGTGCAATTAACTCAAACAATTACCAAGTCACCAAAGTCGGAGCCCAAAAGTCACCGAAGCCGCCGCCAAAGCTGCAGCCATCATAATTGCTGTCCCCGTAAACGTATTTCTTTGAATTTGGTTTCGTTTTGGTACTCTAAAATGGAGTATATTTACTAAGGGGTATACTTTTATAATATCAGTATAAATTAAATACATTTAAAAATATCCCTTTAAAGAAATTTCTTTAGTAAAATAAACGTTTATATGAAATCCTAATTTAAATTCCTAAATTTTTAAAGAACATTCTTCCATTACTCCTCAATAATTAAAACTAAAGTTAAATAAAATTTTTTCAAATTTAAATTTACACCTGTTATATAGCTTAACCATTTAAGAGTATATAAAAAACCGACTTACTTTAGTTAACCTACATTACCTTTTTTCGCTTTTGTTTATTTATTTTGTTCAGCACGAATCGTGTGCAACTTTTGGCGGCACTTTGCAGTTGATTTAATTACAATCAGAAGCTCATAGGGGGAAACTTGAACCCGAGATCAATGGAACTCAGTCGATACACTACAAACTATATGTTTCGACTCTCAATCGCTATGTTTTCCCTATTCTACATATCTCCGGCCTTCGCACGTTCCAGTTTTTTCAGTTCAAATGCAACTGAGAAAACTTTAGAAAAAAATACAACAAAAATTAGCCTAGACAATGCAATTAGTGGGGAAATTTGCTTTTAATGACATGATGGCACCAAGTTGCAGATGGAATTTGCTTTTTGAGGTTGTGCGCGTAAATTGCGTAGAAATCGCCGAACGAAAGGGGAACCGAACGGAACTGCGCTGAAAGTGGGTTAAGAATTGTCATAATTGTTTTGAACATTCTCATGATGTTTTTTGCACCGCCTTGCCATTTTTTATTCGCAATAGAGACATTGCAATGCTAAAGCTTCCACTTAGGGAATCCATTTATTACAGAGAAAGGGGAGCAACATAATTGCGTGAGAAGTCAGGCTAAGTGAGTGCAACATGATTTCTTTATAACTAATAGGTCTCGGGGGGATTCGCTTTTTACAATGTGAAGATCTTCATTAGAGGTCTTGTAATAGTTAAGATATTTATAAGCTGGCTTGAATTTAATTATTATTTATTACATATGTATACCTATGCCCATAAATACCTATTTAAAAGATGGCAACATCTTTAGTTCTTTTACCATTCCTATACCATTTTAATTTTGAAAAAGCTGGTATTATCTTATGAACTAACAATCTCCCAGGATGAATTCACAGCATGGTTCATTTTTTCCAGTAGCCTAATCTCCCATCCATTTTTTGATTAAAATCTAATATATTCCGAAAAACCACTTACCTAATATTGTCATATTCCCCCCTTTTTATTCTTACCAGCCTGCGAACGCTTAGGGCTGCAAAAAATCTCCCCAATTGCCGGAGAGTCTCCTCCTGAAATCTCCTGTCCTGGTTTCGAAATGGAAACCAATTCGAACCGACTCGTGCTATTGACAGCTGACATTACAACAAGTGTTTTGTATCCTGGGCTCGGCTTGTGTTTGTACTTGTAATTGCTTTGCTTTTCGCTTGGAAAGGGTTCATATAGGGTGGATTTCGGGGGCGAAAAGGAGGTGAAGGGACGTGACACGCACACTCCATGACGAAAGGCCATATGGCAGGTGCCTCTCAGCCCTTTTGGCTCAGCCCAAAGGCAAACGAGGTTTTTTCATTACGATTTTGAGGGAAATTTGATACTCCCCCGACATCCCCTGCACATGGATGTTACTCCCCCTGCACTAAAAAATAATTGTAAATCATAATTTTTAAACATTTTTAATGGAAAAAGGGAAATACAAAATATTTTGAAAATATGTAAAAGTTGCTCCCAAAAATCCAACATTATTTTTGTTTGCAATATTTCAAAAATGACATTAAAGACATTGTTTTGAGTGTACAATCTGCAACCCTTGGATGCTTTTGGCAACCCATTTTGCGCACTCAGCGACCTGCACATCCACCCCTCTTTTTTGCGTCTGCAATATTAAAGTTTGGACGAATTTTGTTGCAAATTCTAGTCAAATATGCGAAATTTGTCGTCTGCAGCTGTTGGCCTGCTGCCCTTCCTTCCCATTTTTCCCCTTTCGCCCCATGTTTTCCCCCTTCGAATGCATTCGCTTCAGTGCATTTGCGTCTCAGTCAAATTTCATTCCGCTTAAACCCACGCCAAGAAAGGATGTCGTCGAAAAAAATGTGAAACGCTTATGTCAGAGTTTCGTTTTTATTTTCGGATCATTTCTGCATAAATTGAATTCCATTTAACGCTTACCAGACGTATTTTCTTGCTCTGAAAAAATCAAGTCAAATATATTAATGTTTAATATTGGACTTGGTATTATGTCAATTAAACCGGATACGCTTTAAAATTGATTTGTTTATTTCCACGAATCATAAAAATAATCTAAAGGTCTTAGAGTAAAACGTCATATACATATTTTCAGAGTGTTAATTTAAAAGCTTAATCGGCTAATAAAGTGCAACGGGTTTTTATGGACTTAAATCGGCTTAAAAAGTTCCGATTACCTTGTTGAAAGGAAACGGATCTGTTACATACATAAATTTATGTTTTCAAATGTGTTAAATAGGGCAGTACAATTAAGTTAATTACAGAATCTATTGCGTATCAAAGTCAAACTTGGCTTTTAAGATGAGTTTGGCTCAAAAATAATAAGTAGGTTTCCTTTAAAGTAACCCAATGGCAATATGTTACAGTCACCAGTGGTTGAATCCCACACGAAGATTAAAACTCAAGCTCGATTTTTTTATAATTTAATATGCCTGCGTATATATATATATAATTTTAATTTCAGTAGATTGTTTTTTTTTTGTTTTTCGCCTCTTCAAAATTATATGCCTACAAATATGGAAGTGCCATCGAATTAATCGCCACTTTGCGTTTACCTTTTTGTTTTCGTTTTCGAATTGGGATATCCATTATGGTCTTCTAGTTTCCTAGGCCTATGTCTGGCGACCTTCAGATCGAAGCCGACTAAAAATAGAGTTTCAAGAAATCGGCATTGTCATTCACGCAGATCTAGAAGAGATACTCGTACAACCCGACAGTTTGCCAGCTCATTCATAATTCCATTCGTTACTTTGATGAGTTGCCGCACTTGAGCGCACTTCAGCGTCGACTTTTGATGTATTTTTTGTGCGTTTTTCTATTTGAATTGTACTTGAAATAAAAGTGCTACAACACTCAAACACTTCCAGGCCAAAAGACGGAACAGAATCCCCATCCCTCGTCATTTGCTGAAAAGGAAACTGAAATAATTGTAAAAACAAGATAAGACACAACAAAATTTGAATCTAATGCTAATAAAATTGATTAACATGACGCAGATTGATGACTGTCAGGGTCACGTCTGCCACGCAGTCAGTACAGAAGTCTTATTGTTGTCTAGAATTCTCCAGACAAAGAAAATGTATATACTTTGCATTAGCAAATATTATTTAAAATTTAATAAAATTTTTTAAGAATTTTGGTAATAGAAAATAATGTGTCATAAAAGTCCGTCACTAGAAATATTTATTCAATTGAATTAATGAATCACAATTCCAGAAGATTTTTTTCTGTGCCGATATCTACGCTATATTAATTGTCAGTTAACGCAGCCAACACAGATCGATTTGTTTTTCTCATGACTAATCCCCAGTTTTGTATAATTTTTTTATAATTTTCGGTGGCACAACTCTGACATTGCAACACTTGTGCCCGCCGAGGGTTAACCCGCTGTGAAATTTAATGTTGAGCTGGGGATCAAAATTACATTTTTGACTGACACCGTTGGAGGGGTCATTATTTCATTGATAAATTGTTAAAGCGTGCGTTTTCCGCTTTCAAAAATATTTACATAGCGCAACCTCAAGCATCGTTTTAATCATTATGATATCCAAGAGATATGTGGAAAATGTTTGATGCAAAGCGGTTTTCCATGTGCCGACATTCCACAGATAGTTTTGTGCATTTCGTTTTGTCATGATAATGAGATAATTATGATTTGATTAATATTTAATTGATCTTAAGTAAATGGGGGTTTCGGTTACCATCTTAAAAATGTGTTAAATATCATTTGGTAATGATTTTCTTCTGGCTTATTGTTTTCTAGCTATGTATGTTTACTTACCATATTTTAACACATTTATCTCTACGATTGTTTTTTCATCTTTTTATTTTCAATTTGCAAAAAAATTCCCACATCAGACACAATTATTTCCCATATGCATAACCATAACCCCAGCCCCATATCGTATATCACACGCACTTAATCCCTACTTTCATTTTCGCTTCTCACTCACTCTCCCCAGACATTACACAATTTTTATTTAATTGAAAATCAGCCGAATACATTTTTTACTGGGCTTTGAATCGCCATAGCTGCTCCAAAGAAAAATACAAAAAATTGTGTCACTTGCGGCTTTTCTCTGAGCCCTAAACATTGTAATTGTTGTTGAGTGTATTGTGCATATAGATATATTTCTCTTTATTTCTTTGCATTGTGCATAAAACTGTCTGGGGTAACTTGATACTCTCGGGTAAAACTGTCGCGACAATTGTTTCGCTTTTTTTTGGCTCTTGGGTTGGGTGGATTTATTTTATGGTAGCGCTGAAAAGTGTTTGAGGGAAGGTTGCGGAGTTTAAACTGAAGTGCTTGTACATTTGACTTTTTGCCGTTTCATGTTTCCTTTAATGCCATATTTGTTATTGGCTGCCAAGTGTGGTAAATTTGTTAAATACAATTTATGATAATTGTTTGGGGTCTTCCCTCCAATGATTTTTCACTCATTCCTTTGCTTGCATAAAATGTTTTTCCCACGCTGATTTATTTAGTCATTGGAAACACTTTTTCCCTTGCAGTAATTGTAAACTTCTTCTCCTTTTTTCTTAGATTTATATTTTCTTTTTTTGTGCAGCCACCGCAACTATTCCGCTATTTGTCTCTTTCTGGTTTGAAAAATACTTAGCATATTTTATCGGCCAACATTCGTCACGTTGCAGGAGATGTGAAAAGTGTTTGGCGATTAGGTGGAGAAATAAGAGGGGACTTTCCCCCTCCCCGGGATTCCCCGCAATTTGTCACCCGGCATGAGGTGACGGGTCCCATGTTCTGGGTTCTCAATTACAGAACCCATAAAACCGTTGGGGGGGACTACTTTGGAAACTCTGTAAAGCGACCAGAGCGAAGAGCTATTAAAACCACAAATTGCCGTAACTTGGCTAAGATATATCCGCTTCTGCCTGGCCGCTGCCGCATCATTTATCTATCTTTTTGGCTCTTCTTTAGCTGTATTTTTTGTATTTTTTTTTTTTTTCATATTTCAACATTAATCTCTGTTCTTCTGCGGTTTGATTTGCATTCATTTGTGGCAAGAATTCCGGTCATTTTTTTTATTTTTGGCAAGCCTTCAAGAAGTTCATTGTTTGCTTAAGTTTCGTTTTTATTAACACCTCTGAGCAACCGCAGAAAGAGTTTTTACTTGCGTGCTGGGCAATAAAATGTTAACCCATTTATGGCAGGTTAACTGTAATTTACTGTTTGTAAAAACCAGCTGGGATTGAGTAATTAAAATTATTGTAAAATAGTCAAAATAATAGTATTATTAAATAAATAAGACGTTGTTTTACATGAACATCTAAAAACTTGAAAGACTACCCATTAATTTCTGTTATAGCTGCCTGCCTCTATGATCCAGTTGCTCTCGGCGCAACTGCAACACTTTTCCGATCGTAACATTTTAAACATAATTCCAGGGTGATCTTGCCTCATCGCTGACAGAGGCAACAACCTATAAACGTGCCAAACTCAGCCTGCGGTCACATGCAAAACATTGTTTGCCACACATTTTTATTCTTCCCCTTTGGCAGAGCATCTTCATCTGGGAAGCTGGGTAATTTACAAGTATGAAATCAGGCAATGGCCATCACAGGAGTTGTAGCTACATCCAGTCCATAGAGTCTAGACCCCAGAACCCATTTTCCAGCGATTCTTCCGCTTCTGGCATTGCATAAATTTGCAGTTGCTGCTGCCGTGAGAAGTTCTGCGATGATTTTCTCACGCATGTCTCTAGGATATGCACGAGTGAGCTTCTTGTACTTTGGGACTACACCTTGTACTTGAACTTCTACTTGTACCTAGAGACTTATTATAATTTGTGAACTATTTTTCACGAGCTTATTACAGACGAAAGAAGGTCTCTATCCCCCTCTCGTTCCCTTCAATTAGCATTCCGCCTGGGAACCCCGAGAATATATATATTCCAAGGGGGGGTTACAACAAATTGCAACAGGTTCAAAAACTAATTTGCATGCATGAAATTGCACTGCAAGTTCAGCTGACTTGACTTGTCTGGAGTTCTCGGTTGGAGTTTTTCTTTTTAGTTTACAGACACGATCGAGACACAGTCGCTTAAGCGTCATATATATGTATGAACATAGAGCCCCAATTATAATCAGAAACTTGTCCAAAACTATAGCAACAGATCAGATCAAGCCTAGCCTCGATCTGTTTGTTTCTAGATATATATATAAGAGTTGGAGTGTGCGAGTTGCCATTGTCTGGCAATGCGGTTGGTCTTTATTCTCATTTCTTGGTCTTGCCGCATTTTTCAATTGAACTTGAAGTGTCTGTCGCGGAGTGACGCTCCCCTGACTTCAAAGACCGAAAAAGACTTGCCTAGATTTGGACAAGTCGTTGGATAAGTGTTTGGCAAATACAGTGCGATTCGGCGAATTAAGGTTGCATAATAACCAATGAGTTAGGGGAAACATAAACCACATATTAATACAGATGACGGTATTAAAACAAGCTATAAACCATAACATAATTATTATACAAATGGGATAAGTATAGATAATAGATAATGATATTAATAATATTTTACCTAACATAATATTAGTATTTCTGAAAGGCAGTGTATATTATACATGTTACCTACATAGTTGTATCCATAAAGTGCCAAGTTGTCTGTTGGTAGATACCAGTTGTCAATACCGAACACCCCAAAGCAATACCACACAGACAACAATGAATGAAATAATAATAATAGTTCTGATCTATCCACTTAAAGTGAGTTTAAGGTATCTATTGTTCGATATCATTTGTAGATTGATTTTTATTTACCAGGTCTTGCGTGTGTTTCATATTCATTCTTTCCGCCATTAATGAATGCTATCACTTTGATCTCACTTACTTTGGCGGATAGTTCGATATAAAAAAGGCCTGTCGGGTGTCTTTTATAGCGTGTCTATATACCCCATCCGATTTCTTTATATCGCCCCATGTGTGTTCAGTGTTGATTGACATTTGGCCGGCATTCGAGGTGATCTATATGCTTCGCTCAGCTGTGGCTGCTGTCTCGTAAATCATGCCACGAACAACGATTTATATGTCTGCAAAGACTGTATATATATCACCATATATTCAAGTTGTGACTCTAAGGTTAAACAGGATTATTTGTACACCTTTTTCTTTTGAATTCGAGTGTGTGTGTGTGGTGCGTGAGTTCTGAGTCTGTTCTCCATTTGCCTACATTAGAGGTTCTTGTTTTTGGTTTTTGCCACGCAAATTATAATTTATGTTGGTCATGTTGGATGTGACATGTGTTTACCATTTTACCGAGAATGCAACTCATAAATTTTGTGCAACTATAATTTATGCAACAGCAAAAGTTCTACCGCAGATACGTATCTAAAGTGTAAACTAATTATACCGATTTTGTTTCCCTTTTTTCCAGATGCCGCCAATTTGGAGGACAGTCCCGAGGTGGAAAAAATCCAAAAGGAAATCGAAACGATCGATTACATTGACAAGTAAGTGGACCTAAATCAGTTGGGATCAAATGGATTTATTGCGGGAAATGAATTACCATGTCGGTGGAGTGGACAATTACCAGATCTTGGCCTGAACTTGTGCAATTTTCCTGTTTCTGTCTGGTTAACGCCCTACGAGTAAATTTATTCGCCGCCAATTACTGGGTGGAGAATTAACTTGTTGCAATTTCGCGAAAACCATAATTGTTTACTAATCGCAGAGTTTCCTTGGCGGCTGTGTTGCACTGCAGTTGCTGTTTAGTTGCGGAGTGCAAATGCTGTGGCAATGTTTACGTTCGATTGTGCAAATTGTGTATACGACACGTTGACCAATCCTCAAAATTGACAAAACACTGCGACGACAGTTGGGTGTTATTATCGTCGTCGATTCGCTTGATTGCTCTACAATTTGCCGATTGCGCTATGAAACTTTAATGATTTCGATTGGGAATCGATCGTAAAAAGCTCTTTTGTATTCATGAATGTTTAAAGGTAGCTGCATATGGGATTAAGCAATTAGGAATGTAAACCGTACATAAAAAACCAATTTCATTTACTCAACAAATTTATCTTACAAAAGGCTTTTCCCATATACCAATATTTTGTATTGACTCACAACTTTTGAAATGATTATAATTTAATCAATCTTTAAAAATACAAAAACACTCTAATTTAAAAAGGAATTTAATTTTAATAATAAACCTTTATAAAAGTGTGTATTAACACCAAGGTAAAACATTTTTCCCACACAATTTTAATAATGATTATAATTTAATAAACCATTGAAAATATCAAAACCCTGTAATTTTAAAATGAATGTTTATGAGGGCTTGTAATAAGATCGATTTCCCTTTCAATAAATCTGTAATTTCTCACCCCGAAAAAGGCTCATTAAACTTCAGTTGAGAGCGGGTCCCATTTTGGACCTGCTTGAAACATTGAAACAAGCTCAAAGTGTGAATTATGCAGCCATTTTTTGCCCGCATTTTTATGTTCGTCTTAATTATTTTATTGCCTGCGGTCATGAGCGCGCATTTAAGCCATTTGCGGACTGCAATTGAGCGACAGCTCGACCACAAATGCACCAACATCAGGGAGATTCGGATCGTCGAAGTTGTTACCGTTTATATGGCCAATGAACACGGGCAAGTTTCAGCAGAAGTAGAGTTTTTCTCTTTTTTCCTTTTTTTTTTTTTTTTTGGTATTCCCCGCAGATGTTGCGCAATATTTAATTCACTTAAACAGCCGCCAAAATCGGTTGGTGTGGCGAGATTTTCGTTTTATTTTTTTTCTGTGGCAACTTGTTAACTTTTTTCTGTCTTGAGATCATGTTGTTTTACGGGCGGTGGCGGCCTGTCCAATCGTCAATGTGTTTAATACATAATTTCCTTATCGTTGCGGGATTTTCTTGTTTCGGCGTTTTTTTTTTCTTGTGCCATTTGGTTGGTTAGCTTTTGATATGTAGTTGAGATTTGATTTCTTGAAGTTTAATGACTTAAAATAATTATGATATTCAGCGAGTCAGGTAGCCGGAGTTTGGTTTTGCGGCACTTTTTTGGTTTCTGGTTTCCAATTGATGCAATATCAGAAACAAGTTCCCATGTCAGCCACTTCTTCGACGACTTCTTCTTAATTAACTTCCCATACTATATCAATTTCACTCTGAGATTGAAGACTCAAGTGGAAGTTGCCTGGGAAGAGCAAATAAAAAACCAGAAATAAAAACATAACGAGATCGGGGCGACAAAATCATGTCGACAGATCATGTAAAAACTACTTTTTTGCACTAACGAAGCTTGGTTAAACTTTGTGATTGCTCTCATTTAATAAAACCATAAGAAAAACACAATCGAATTGAATAAAAATGTTGTTTTGTTTGCTGAAATTCAAACACAATTTTATTGTAAAACTTAAAGCTCAACTTTATTTACACCGTTGCGGAGGCGTGACATTTCCTTTGGCCATAAACAAATTTCGGGCCAAGCCCCAAAATGTTATCCATCCGCATCAGTGTTCCCATTATGATTCGCCTTGGCGTAGGTTAAAAGTCATCTCGACCACTTGGCCATAAATTAAATCATCATCATTAGCGTGACTCTGACCCATAATTAGAATATTATCGCCAGCGACTAATCAAATGCATTTGAATTAAGATAAATAAACAAATTGAGCAAACAGCCCAGACATTTCGAACTCCTACAACTTAATGAGGCATCGTCATCATGATCAGCATGTTATTTATTCAAAAGCCTTCTTCAGCTTCGGTGCGGGAGTCAACACTTTCTTTTGGGATAAGTTTCACTTTCCACTCGAAAAATCGAAGACCTTTTGATTGGACTAAATCGTTAGCAACATAACAAAAAAGAAACAAAACTGGTTCAGCTCATGTATGCAAATGAAGTTCAATAAACGCACGATTCCAACTGGCAATTTGTCGCCCCAACGAAACGCATTTAAATTAGCATATAAAAAAAAATAAAACGAAGAAATCCACAGAAAACGTGCGAATATCCGAGGCAAGTTTAAATCGAAATTTGATTACGAAATTTCCTATGCGAAAAGATGGAGGGAAACTTTCACTTGTCGTTTTTAATTGCCGATTGGGACTTTGAAGAGGAGGAGTTTAAAGGATGGCCTGCTGTTATATGGGTTTTCCTCAAATTAAATGCTATTGGTTATTGAGCTTTCCGTGATTTTCCTTATTGCAGATTTCAGTTTGAGCGGCCAATTGCCACTTGTGGCATGCCGATGCGTTTGATGAACTTTTCATTGAGTCGGAAAACGTGTAACCGTAAACCGTAAACCCTGCTGCTGCTGGCATATCATTACACGATTTTACAGAGAAGAAAAACCCCGAAACGATGGCGCCGAAACAGGTGTAACCAGTGACCGACCGATCGTCTATTACGTGACGTCTTGATGGGAGACTTCGAACAGACAGATTATAATAACAATAACAATAACAATGAAGAAGCAACAACAGCAACCAGCATTTAATACCATAAAGCGAAGTTTGTTTTAGCTGCCGCTGGCTAAAGTCAAGTTTAAATACCAAAAGGTGGCCACCAATTGGATTTAGCATAACAAAAGCATGGCCCCAGCAAGTGGAACAACAACAGAAATTCGAAAACGAAACGATAAACACGGTTTATAAACAGCTTTCAAAGGGTTAAGGGTAAAGGGCAAGAGCTAGGAGCGAAAACAAATTGGGGAACTTACTTATTGGGTATAAGCATCAGATATGAACGATAAGTCAATTTGTTAAGCTTTCCCAAAAAGCTATAAATATTAATTAAAAATAAGGAAATACAAAAATGTAAGAACATAGTGAGAATAATTAATTTTAAGTTAAAAAGGTTTTAAAAATTTGTTTGTTTTACTTTCCCGACTATTAGCCTAACCCTTTAAAATCTATTCCTTGATTATCTATCAAAGACAAATCTCCGACCCAGATACCATTGCAATCTATGCAAATCACCAAAAAAAAAAAAAAAACTTTTTTCCCTAACAGAAGACAAAGAAACAAGTTTGTCGCCTAAGTCTTTTGTTTTGTCATGCCACCGAAACGACAATAAATCTATTTATAATGATAAATTAATATGTGAAAAAAAGACAATCAAGTTATTGTTTCTGTTAAACGAGTAGAAGAGGGGAGACCACATTTAGCGCTCTAATTAAACATTTATCCTTTATCGGATTTTCCATTGCAACACATCGATCGGCAACGCCTGAAATGCAATCAAAGAGCTGAGACCAAATATTTTATGGCTTTTTAATGGATGATGGAAAATGGTTAAAATGCAGCCGTATGCCTTGCACAACTTGTGGGCGTTTTGCCAGAGCCCCATTTTTTGTTCGACTTATTTTTTTGGTCTTATATTTTTGTGGCTCAGACCACCTACAAATATTATGAGCCATTATTAAATGCAGCATTTTTATTGGTACACAGACAACAGGCACAGGTCGAAGTTGCAAAATCTTTTTATTATTTTTTAAGTTTTGAATTCTATAGACACAGACACCTTGGCACAAAACGCTTTCACAACAATAAAAGAGAAAAAGTATATAAAAAAAAAACTTTTTTGGCCAGCGGGGGCATGTGGCACGAGCCTTGGCCAAGTTGAAATGCAAAAACCGAAAGAGAGACAAGTAAATTAAGAGGTGGAAACCGCGTTGGTGCCTTTTTAGATGGTGTCGTAGTTGTGTTTCTCAACTTTTTAAAGGAAAATGAAACTGATATACGAGGAAATGGTTAAGCAAAATAGGAGTAATAAAGTCTCAATTAGAATTTAAATGAGATTTGCATTTGCTTTCATCTTAACCTTGACAATTTATATATAGAAACTTGAACAAACATTATTTTAAATAAAAGTAGAACTATGCCCTTATACTTATGTTAGGACTTTCAATTAAAATGGAAAAAAAACGTATATGTTCTCCATATTTTATAAACATTTTTTAGATCATATTTGATACCAACCTATATACCTTTTAGCACCCTGGAAACTTTATTTATTAATATTTTTGGACGGTTTGTGTTAAATTTTTAAGTGGCTCTTGCTCACTTGACACCTAAATTGCTGGTCGCATTTCCATAGCTGTTGATTATGCAGATTGCAGCTGAGTAAGGAAAACGAAGTCAAAATTTTACCTCTCCACCAGAAGGAAGTTCCTCAACTTTTCTGGCCTTACCGTTAGGGCCATGTCAGGCGCCAGTAGAAAAAAAAAATTGAAGTTAAAGTTTAAGTTAAAATTCAAGAAACGTTGGCCATATGTGAAATTAGCATAGGAGAAGAAGGTAACCAAAGTGAGCGTCATGAAATCTAACCAAGCAGGGGGCAAGTCAGACAACAATAAAACATAACTATAAACTGTTTGGCCATATAACACTGGTCTTAGCATGCAAGCAGCGATCATCGTCCAACTGGGACTTCAACTCCAGCTGAAACCCAGACATTTGGATGGGACGTAAGGGGAACTCTCGGGCTCTACGAGATGGAAACAAACTTGCACGACAGCTGTTGGCGTTGGTCTGACAATCATCCCGGCGAGGGGATTTTCGGGGATACCGGGGGGATATGTTAGAGGAATACGAGGGGACAGGACTTGGCCAGTCAGCTTTCAGCCAGCTGAAAACGACAGATAAACAAGTAAGTAAGTTGGCCTGGCTGGCAGCCTTTTCTTTTTGCAGTTTCGGTTATTCTCTTGGATTTATATGCCAAAGACGTGCAAATTTTGAACCAGTTTATAAACAAAGCCGGGGCCAACAGGCCGTAAACAAAAGCTTCTCCCGAGTGGCCTGTGAGTTATGGCGAAATTTGTATGCCTTGCACCCGTCAACAATTGACTACTGCATGGGTTTATTATGGCCAGGCGAGGGTCTTTTTTTTTATCGCTGCATAGGTCTAGGCATATTGAATGTTGATCCGGGATATTGTAATCACAATGGATTGATGGGACAGCATAATAGCCGTGTTATTTAGGGCTCGAAAGTCATTGCATATGCCATTTTTATTTAAGGCCGTAACAGATTAGGAGTTCTGTAAATAATATAAAATAAATCGTTTTTTATAGAAATTCTAAGACAATATAACAAGATTAACATTAGATTTATAAATTACAAAAAGATTATATTAAATTCAATACAAAATATTTGCAATGGACTAAAACATTTAAAATTCTATTTACCCTGCAGAAACTTCTTATTTGTTTGGTAAACTCTTCTTAAAGGCATAAATCCCGTCCCATCTCCTATATTTTTTCAGTCTTGCATCTCTGATCTAAGCCCAACCTGAGTTAAAGTTTATTCTCCAGTTTTAAGTGGTAGACAAACATCGCCAGCCTCCATTAGAGCAGCCCACTCCGCCTTCGGTCGGCTGAAAGTCGGGCTTGGACAAGAAGAAAAACAGGATTATCTCTTATCCCCGGCGAATGAGTCATGCTCGAGCAAATCCCCAGCTGGGTCACTCGCTCAAAGATAAATTGGCAACACGCGTCGCAGATGGCTCTGCAGATCACGATCCCGAACCCGATCCCCCGCCTTCCAAACCCAAATCCCCGAATCCGAACCAGAAAAAACACCACGGAAACCCCTTCTCCAGCAGCTCCTCATGACTTAGTTTTTGAAGCCCGGCTTGCGTTCTCTAATTGATGTCTTGGCTCCGGCTCTCTACGGTTAATTGTCCAGAGATTGATTAACTTTCGACAGAAAAATAGAGCCGAATGGCACTAGGATTCCACTCGCGGCTAATGGATACAAATGGTAATAATAGACCGAATTCGCTGGCCACTGGTTTTGCATCGATAGTTTTGGCCACTGGCTGTGTTCGTGATGTCGACGAAAAGAAATTGATTGCTTCTCCTCCAATTTATGACTCAATCAATCCTTTTGGCCAATTGCAATTTGCCAACTACACCCCAAAAAAGCTGAGCAATTGTAGTTTTCTGTTTTTTTGTTGTCCAAATTTCAAATTGGCCCAAAGCAAATTAGTGCAACCTTTTTGTGTGTGTGAGAGTGCTTTGATTTAGTTTCATGTTTTGTTCGGGGCTATAATTTGCTTAAATTTTCTGCACAATTTCGTGATTTTTTTACTTTTTGGGTGGGGTCATTATTTCTTACAGGAATCGAACATGTGTCAATCACTTTGAAGGCTTTGCGTGACCAATGTTTTCAACACCTCTTAAAGTCGTTTTTACTGCTTTTTGGATTCCTGTCTTAAATTTGTAGCTTACCTGTTATTTTTTTCTACCCGATTCTTGTTGTTTAAAAGCGTTTAGGTGATGTGTTAATCCCAAGCAAAATTAGAAAATAAATAACCAAAATGAAGTATGAAAAATTATGCATACACTGGAAAGACATTGGAAACTTGTTTTGACTCATGAGATTGACTGTTGTTGCAGTTTAGAAATAATAAAACAATAACCTTGGATTTTTGCTTTGGCCTTAATGTGCTTAAATTATGATTAGCTAAATAAATGTTGGCTCATACAAATAATTGTGGTTTTTATGAATTTTTTGAAGCGGCTGTAAAAAAAATCGTTTACATGTTGATAGATAATTAAATGTGTATATTGTTCGTATTGACATAAGGGTTAAAAATACATAAATTTATAAATACCCATTTATTACAGCTTCTTTAGCTTTCTGTAGTTCAATTATAATTTTGTAATTTCCATATGTATCCCAGAAATTACCATACAAGTGGCCTGATTTACTTCCTTGACTTTCACACGCCTACCATAATTATCCAGTAAATCTTTCCCATATCACGAGCGTGAGAGTGTCGCTCCACTGGGGCGCTCAATTACAGTTAAACCGGAACCAGATCCAAGTCCTCGACGGGTGGTCCACCACTCCAACGTAGACCTTTCATCAAAAAGCCGTTTAAAGTGGGTGGACCCCTGCAGGCATGGCCCTTACAATCCACTCATTATGTGAAATCAATACCAGCATTTAAAGATTTTGTATTTTATTGATGAGATTTCTTGCGGTCGGCGTGAATGGGAGAGCAAATATAATTGAGAAACGAATTTCCGAGAAGCTGCAATTTAATGAGTTTTCATTTTTCAAATCTATTGGCTTGTTTTCGAAACATTTTGACGCGTTTTGTATTTGGCAAAAAAGAATCCAGTTAAGCTGTCTTGCCCCCTGATTTATGACCTGCAATTAAATGCGGCAAAGAAAAACTCAATTCAATTTGCGTTTTTTTGGCTCGTGTCGGCGGACTGTAATATTTATTTTTACTATACCATCGAACGGATGCCTCATTGTCTCCTAAATTATTTTCTCACACAGCAGCTGGCTAAAAGGGTTGCCAAGTTTTATGTGTATATATTTGTTTTTCTTTGATTATTATTTTGGCTGTGGCTGTTATTTATAGCGACAAATGCAGGGCAATGTTTGGGTTGCCCCACCTTTCGTCTACATTTTAACGAAGCTATTTTAAAGTTTGAAATCTTTTAGAGATTGTGGTATTTTGTGTTTGAAACATTATTCCCAAGGCAGGCTATCGGAACTGATTTATGATTTATGTTGGCGTTGAATTATAGTCTATAACTCTTGGGAATATGTTTGTACTAATGGAGATTACAACATTTCCTTGGACCCAAGAATATAGAGTATTCTCTTGGGCAAAACCAGTTCTAGATGTCAGCCCTCTCTCTTGTGGCCAAGGAAACCAGTTTGCAGATCCATATGTAGTCCACTTTACAAATGTCCAGTACATGTTCATAATTAATTATCATTTTTTCTCGGCCAGAAATTAAATTAAGACCACGTGCCAGTATCTATCATATGAACTGTCAGCGCTACTTAATCGCACTATCTGAGTCATGGATATATATTTTTTAACCATTTCTCTTTGTCTTTTCTGGTCCCCTGAAAATTGTGACTGCCTCTCTCTTTGGTTTTTTATTTTCCATGCTAAGAGGTTAAAACCATTTGACATCTTGTGCATTGTAATTACATTTAACATAGCTTTCATAGTGCAACGACTGCGACCGAGACGTGCAGTTTAATTCAATTAATCCCCCAAGTGACACTAATCGAATCGATTATACACATTTTAAATTCCCCCCTGACAAAAGTTGGTTGGGGTCGAGGAAGGTAAACGATGTCAAGTGTTTGAAATATTGTGATTAGAAGGGGATAGTATTAGCATTTAAATTCTGTGAGCATTGTAACTTAATTATAAAATTATAACATTAAATATTTTTTAATGCGATTTCCAATGAATGTAAGGATACGTTGAATAAATAATAACTATAAATATTTATATAGGATTTTTACAAATAAGCAATATTTAAAAATCCAATAATATATTTGTTTAGTTTCTGCATTCCTTATCCACACATTTATCTAAGCTATAGCCCCCGAAAATATTTATCTGTGATTTATGCAACTCTCCACGCTGCATTTATTTATAGCACGAATTCCCGCTCTGCTATCTTAAAGATCTACTTCTGTCGCCCCTCCTGCAGTGCTTTAATTAAATCTGCGCCATTCGCAACCCACATGCACGTATATAAAATAATATATATATATATCTCTACGGAGACTTACCGATCGATTCCACTCCATTTGGTTCCAATTGCTGTGCCTGCATTGTTAATTTAACGCTCTCGGGCAATTGGACTTAAGTTCCGTGTGGCAAGCACGCCCGTTTTAGAACTGATTTAATTGCAATTGTGCGGCAGACATGCAATTGTTATCAAAACACCGCCACACACCCTCGGGGAAAAACTGGAAATGCGGGCTAATCCACACCCAAGTTTAATTAACAAGTGTAATTGATAGAACCATGGATCGATGGACAGGGGGCACTGCTCCCTTTTTATTAATCGCACCAATTGCCCAAAAGTGCTCTAGACAGATGTCAATAAATGCCGCAGACGGCGTCTTGCCACAAATGACACACATTTTCCGACATGGAAAATGGGAAAATAAATGCGTGACAAGTGAAAATGTTGCGTTTTCTTGGTGGCACCCCGGCAACACTACTTCATCGATGTTTATTTTTAATAACACCAATAACAACAGAAACAGTTTAATTTTTTTTCTTTTTTTTTTTGAAGAGTCACGGCAATTTAATGTCGCTCTGAACGGGAAGACAAGCTGCAGGAAAAAGAACGAAAAAAAAGAGAGAGGGACTAATTTTTAAGCGTCTGACATTTATTTTGCATGACATTTCACACACGGAGACACACAGGCATATGGAAACTTGGGTGTTGCACCTCGTTATCCAGAGGAATTGTCTCTGCTGAGAACAATTTCGGATCTATTTATACCAGGAATTAGGGTATTTTCACTTGGACTTGAACCTTGCAACCTACAGATTAAAGAAACGAATTTTTTCATTTGTAATATCAGAAAGGAAAAATTGTGAATTTAATTATGGAAAAATCATTAATTTTATAAATACCTTTATACGGGTATTTTCACATGGACTAAAACTGTAAAACCTACAAATTTAAAACAAAATTTTATTAAAAATAAAAAAATTGTGAATATGATTAGAGAAAAACCCTTATTATTAAAAATACGATAAGAGAAACTATGCTAAAATTACTTTTCTGTGATAGATGGCTTGTAAGTTTCATGAAAATCTTATAATAAATGTTATTTTTGGAGTTCTTGAAGAGCATTATTATCGTCGGTTCTTGAACTAAAAATTTTAATCTTGTTTGTTTCTTTTCCCTTTGTCTGCTACTTTTCGTTGATGCTTTTATTTTGGTCCCCCAATATTAAGCAATTTAGTCAAACACAATGTTTGTTCTTATTTAGCGCCCCCTCTTCCACTCGCCCCCTTTTCCCCAAACATTTCACTCTCCCAATTTTCTCAGTGTTTTCGACGATTTTCGAGTCTGTCGCGCATGTTTCCGACGGAGAGGGTTGTATTTTTTGGTTGCTGATGCCCCACGGCGGCTACGATATTTCTGTTGCTCTATTCGAAATCAGTTCGGAAATTGCCGGCGGTCAGCACATTTACTTTGAAAAGCCGCGGCGTAAACTGAAAAGTTCTTATTAAAAAAAAGACGCGTGTTCCATTTGAACTTTTCTATCGGTCCATATTCTAGAAATTGTACAAGTGTGTGTGTCTGTGATTTGTAAATAAAAAATTGTAAATAATATACATAGTACGGGAAATTGGCATATTTTCTGATATGACTGGGAAATTTGCTGACCCAATCAATGTATTTTTAGAATGATTTATGCCCAAGCAAATGAGCTTTGTGGACAATTTACTCGCGATAATCAAATGTGCAAATATAAATAAAAACAGAAATATTCAACAAAAATATAAGCAGAGCTTGAGCACCAAAAAATAATAAATCAGTAAAAGGCTCGCCTTGGAGGATATTGTAAAAAGTGTTAGCATCGTTTAAGAGTAATTTCCTTTACCTTATTGAAATCAAACATATTTCTCCCCTTTTTCCGACTGAGATCGGCGCCTTATTCGCTCATTTTCCTCTGAGCAATCATAAATTGCAAATCTTTTTAGACCGTCTATCTGGGTTTCCCCCCATTTCTTTCGTTTCCCATTAATCATGTTTTATTTCGCCAATATGCAATTCTATGCAATAAAGAGAAAAATAATTGCAACAATAAAATAAATATAAACAACTGCAGAAGTAGCAACCCAAATCCGTTGTAATCTTCATATCCGGCTTGTCGCTGTCTGTGAGTTCTGCAGATGGAACCCAGTCCCCAGTCCCCAGTTTCCCATTTTTCCCCTTCAGGGATCACTTTTTGCATCATCATTACGATGGGGCCTCTTTAAAAAGAGTTGCGTGTGCCAGGCAAATGATGGGGAGTTTCAAGGGGGGTTGCTTTCAATGTAGGAAGTGCGGGTCAAAGGGGAGTCGCGCTCTCAGTCGTTTTCCTGTTTGACATTTTAATTGCATTGTTGATGGATTTCACTGTTGACACTTTCCTTTTTACACCATAAATTGTTAATGAACTTTCAAGTTGCAAATTTCCCTGCTTGTGGGCTAAAACCGCATTTCGTTTTCGTGTTAATGGAGTTTCATTTGTGTCTCGTTTAGAAAAAAAATCATAGAAAAATAAAAAACAATTCTGTGTAGATTTTAGAAATTTTAAATAAATAATTACTTTCCAGATAATGTTTTATGCTTTTTTTCAAACATTAGGTAGCAGACTTTTAACGTTCTTCTTCTAAAATTAATAATATGATTCTGTTAAATGCCTCCCTGAGTTTTCCCACTGATTTTCTTTGTCTTCTCTCCGAAGAAAATTGTCTGTGAAAAGCAGAGTCCCAGTTAAATATCTTAACTAGACCGTCTTCCGTTCAACACCTCATTAGGCCAACTTTTCGACGGGGTCCGAAAACGACTTTTAATTGTGCCCACTGGACATACACAGCCCCCGTTTTTCTTTTTTTTTTGTTTTTGTGGCAGGAAGCACGATATGTCCAGAGGGTGAACATGATAAATGCCTTGGCCTGTCTAATGTTCTTTGGCCACCAAAATATTTACGACAGAGCCAAACTGGAGTGGAGCAATTAAATGTCCGGCCAACTGAAATTGTCATTTAACGTTTGTCAAGGAATAAAAAAAGAGTAAAACACTTACGATAAAAAAGCAACAAGTTGCGGACTAATTAAATAATTGAAACATTTAACGTGGGAGTCGCAAAGACAATGACAAAGAACTAAATTTGTGCAAACGAAAAGTCAAACAATCAGAGACGGAATAAAGAGATTGTGAAATGTCGCAATTCGACTATACCTGCTATACAGTGCCCGAGGGTTCCACGGATGATGATGATGATGATACAGAGCTGGGCAGTAATGTCACCCTGGAGAATAAAGATCATTCGGATTGCACCCTAGAATCGGATGCTACGACCACAACATCTTCGCTGGAGCGTCATATATATCGGAATCAACATCGCTGTAGTAGGAGTTTTGGTCCCCAAAGGGTCTCAATGCCGCTTCTGAGATCCAGTCGATCCAGGGAGGTGACGCCCCAACTGGGAATGTACCATGAGAGACCGGATCGGGATCCTCAATGGGGTTACTTTGTGCCCTTGTCACCAAACTGCTTCTTTAGTCCGCCGATGCAGAGAAGGCGTTATAGGTGGGAATAGAGATATGGATATTATGATAATAATGATAAATATTTAAAAATATATTTTTTATTTAGTCTGTAATTTTGGTCTGATATAGAGAAATGCTAATAATATAATTCTTATCCTTACAGGGAAAAGGAAAACGATCGCAATCGTCGGGCTGTAAGCTATAGCGGTGACGTCACCTCCTCCCCCCAATCGGCCACCATACCACGAGCCGCCCCCCGTCGGGTGGCCTTGATGAAGGACCCTCCACCACCGCCGCCTCCCAAACCACAGTTGACATCCAAAGCGGAATCCATATCCCATTTGGGCAGCAAATATCCGCACTCCGAGTATAATCTCATTCAGAAAATTGACTCGAACAGCACACTCACTGCTCCGGCGCAATATCAACCCCAGAATTTCTATGCGAATACCGGAACAATATCCTCCACAAATGGCTATGGATCGCTGTTGTGTCACGCCAGTTCGACGACCAGTCCGCTGGCGGTCCGGAAGCGGGACAAGCTGCTCCATCGGTTCAGCGATGCCGCCACCCTGGGCAGGAAGCTCAAGAAGAAGAAGAACACGAACCGCACCTGCAGATCCATGACGGAGGCCATCGAGATGCTGGCCGATCCCGTCATCGAGGATGAGTTCTTTGTAAGTACACGCATTTGATTATAGAAAATATATTTATTTCCTGGGAATTACCGAGATTTTTGGAGAAAAACGATTCAAGATCTTTGCTCCTCAGATATAAAATATTATCTCTCAAACCAACATCTAGATAGATTAAATTACTGTGAAAAAGTATTTGTTTTTAGTATTCGGTATTCGGTTTTATACAAATATCCTTTAATTTCAAAGCTCTTCTTTTGGTGGTTGCCCCTAGACATCTGCCCCTTCCACAATTTGCCATTTTAGGGGGTGTATTTGTTTGGCTTAAGCCCTTCATTTCGACTCATTTCACTCGGGCTCTGCTCAGCTCAGTCCACCACTCAGTCAGCTTTATCGCAATCGCTTTTGTTCTTGTGTTCTTCTCCAGCTGGAAACGCTATCCATTGGAAAATGTGCTCGTGTCCGATAGGCTCTTCAAATTCAATGAATTCATTTCATTTCAGTTCGTTTTTGAAGCTCGTCGCGATTCGAACGAGAAAAGTCCCAAAAAAAATAACCGATATTCGTTGGCGGAAGTGTAGAAAAGAGTCAAATCTAAAAAAGATAAGGTGAAAGGAATAGGAAGTTTACTGATTGAAACTGAGAAGGGTTATTAAATTTAATGGAGTGTGAGAAGTGATAAAAGAGAAAAGGGAAAAAATTGAATATATTAATGGTCAAATAGATAGAATGGCAATTGTGGAATCAACTTATTCTTAAAAGGTTTAAAATAAATTTGTGTAACATTTTTAATGACTTCAAAAGAAAATGTAATTTTCTAACCCCTTTTAAAATAACCTTGAAAAAGTATTTTCCAAGCTGAACCCAATTCGCAAATCATCCAGTAAAAAAGGGGCGTCAGCAATGCTATCAAAAGTTCAATACACTGAACATTCACTGACCCAATCGAGGTACCTTTGAATTTTCGCAATGTTGTTTTTGCTTGTAAACTGGTATTGGGGTCGAGCACGGCTAAGCCACAATTATTTGCCAAATCAGTCTTTAATTAACCAACTCAGATGTGACAGATTAGCATAGCTCTCTTTTTATTCCCTGCCTTACTCGTATGACAGCTCGGTGACAGTTCAGGAAGACGAATGTGTCTAACAAAACAAGTGACTCGAAAACTGTGTCAATACTTTGGGTTCGAAAAACAATTTACCTTGCGCAGAGACGAGGGCTAGAAAGGTGAACCCTGGCTAATTGGATTGGCAGTGCGTGCCTTCCAGCAAACAACAGAAAAACAAGAGACGGTGTTGCAATAAAATCAAACAATTGCAGTGGAAAATCGAACGTGCAGTGTGTTGAACGTGTTGGTCGGGTAAAAACCTTTAATATCGAATATATTCAATATTTTTTTTATGAGGTTTTTAAATATCATATTGTGTGGCATCGCTTAGGCGTTCTAAAATCATTTTAGTTGCCTACTTGTGTGCGCTGCAAATTGAAAATGATGTGAATCTAAAGCAACAATAATCATAGCATACCTTAGTGCGGATATAAAGTACATTAGACCTAAAACAAAAAGCCTTGAGAGTTTATAAAAATATTCTACTTTAATAAAGAAGTTTTAACTGCTTATATTTTCTTTAAAACATATTTTAAATTAAATGCTAACTGTTTAAAACTAATTTTACTGGCAAGCCTTCACTTTTCCTATGTCTAGTACCAAAACCCACCGCATTTAGTGAAGCGTGTATCTACAAACCATGTAGATGTTATGTAAAATCATTCAAGTGTATGCTTAAAGTCTTTTGCTTATGTTTTAATGACTTTTGTTTTTAATATCGAAAGTAATTTAAGTATTTACAAAAAAAAGAAAAAAGTTATTTATAAATAATAAAAAAAGAAAAAAAAAGTTACTCAAGTGTCGACCGTGACAGGACTCGAACCTGCAATCTTCGGATCCGAAGTCCGACGCCTTATCCATTAGGCCACACGGTCGCTTGTTTGAAGCGCGCTTAGACTGGAAAACATTTGATACGGTGCGCGCGCACTCTGTATCTTTATAAATAAAAGTATCCACTCGATACATTACGTAGGTGGCGTTTATAAATTACAATAAAATATAAAGCAAACATAAGGGAAGTACAAACGAACGAATTAATATAAATATGAAGCCCAGCACTCGACGTCGCAGTTTCAAGACGAAACCCCCCAAATCGAATGTGTACAATCCGCTGGTTCGCTATCGCCCCACGGCCTACGTGCGAAATGGCATTATTGGGGGCGGCGAGGGTCCCGGCTCGAGTGGCCTGTACCAGATCAACGACAGGGTCTACACCACCAGCAAGATGTTCCTGCGCGACGGCTACATGTATCCCCGTCAGCCCGGCCAGCCCATGGATCCCCGCTATCCCCTCGAACTGCACGAGTTCCCTCAGCAATTCGGTGCTACGGGTCTGCAGTTGGTCAGTACACCCAAGGTTCATATAGCCGGGGAGTATCTGGCCAATGACCAGCAGCAACAGCAGCAGCAGCAGCAACAACATCATCAGCAACATCAGCAGGTGCAGGAGCAACAGCAATTGGGCAGAAGAAAGGCCGCTGCAGCCGCTGAAATAAATTTGGCAAATCAGGTTTACTGGCTGGGCAAGCAAAAGTCCAGATCCAGATCCCGCAGCAATAGTGTGGGCAATCGGAGCATTACCAGCTGCATGGGCGGCGGTGGAGGGGGTGGCGAAAGAGAAAGGGATCGCGAACGGGATCGTCCTTATATACGAAACGTGGACGATCTCCTGCAGGCGCTGGGCAAAAGGGATGGGGATAGCCATGGAAATCTACTCGAAACTGCATCCACACATTCGTCGACGCAACGAAGACGCTTCAAGAAGGTGAGACAGAAATTTAAAAAAAAAACCAATACATTTTTTGGTCAATATAATACAAAAAGTTGTGTTTCAAAAGATCTTAAAAAATTATTATTATTTCCTTAAGAAAAGAAGCCATCTTTTGTTCATATTTTTATGAAACAACAAAATGTTGTATTTCAATGTATTTTACTTAATTGTAAAGAAAAGTTTCCATATTAATATTTTTGTAAAAGATTAAATATTTTAAAAAATGTTTCCATACCAATACTGTTCATAAAAATTTCACATTTTTTGTGCATCTTATTTTCGAAGAAGAAATTTTACTTTGCGATTTTCCAAATACCAAATAATTTGGACACTTCCAAATATTACATAGCCCAATTTTAATATTTTGAAATTCTTTACTGGATATTCAAGCTCTATAGCTCTATAGCAATCAATCACCACATTGCATTGCTGTTGAGCAACTTGGAAATTTGTCAACTGGCCGTTGCAACACTTTCAATTGTCGTTGTGGCACCTTTTTTTTCCCCCATTTGGCCACCTTAATTACATTCGTGGATACATGGAGGTGGTGTGGCTCGTTCCGCCAGGTCATCATCACTCATCATTCGCCGCTTGTCTGCACTGGCCAGAATGGAGGCAGTGAAGCCTACCGCCCCTGGGGTGCGTCTGCGCAAAAATTAAAATTAATGATGTTCAAAATTTCGCTGGGGGCTATAAAGGAAATGGAATGAAGAAATAAACGAGGTGAGAGAGTGGCAAAGGAGGAGGAGCTGGTCTGGTCAGGCGGTAGCTGCTAATTTGGCATCCTCGAACACACCTGCCCCGAAAAAAAGATATTCACTTCCAGCCCCTTTCAATTTCTCAAAAAGCATCAAAGTCAAAGCTCTGTTGCGGTTCCCCCTTACTTTTTTGGATCCCTTTTTCCTTTGTGACCATTTTATGCATTTTTAACCCGCTGCTATTCAGGCATCCATGACGATTTATTCTTTTACTTGGTTTGATTTTTTCTTCTTTGTTTTTTTTTGGTTCGTTTTCGCTATCGTCATTAGTGGATTTATATATAGTTTTTTTTTTGGCTTAATTCTTCTTTCGCTTGGGGCAGAATTTATGCGCTTCTGTTTCGGATCCAGATTTGGACTCTGAGGAGCACTTGAGTTTGAGAAATTGGTTTCGTTGATTGTGCTTTTAAACATGGTCATAACAGTGGGTTAAGGGCTATCAGAATATTCTAGACATTTTTTTAAATTTTAAAATTGAATAAAATAATAATTATAATAATGGTTTAAAGAGCGTATAAATTTCCTTGAATATTTTGTCAATGGAAAGGGGTTTGCTAACTGATTTTTATAACCTCTTGTATTATACTTTGAACCCAATTCGACCCAAATGGGATACAAATTTGGGGAAATTCAATCAAATTTCGATTCAATCAATCCAAACCCAGTGTAGTTCGCCTCTGCCCATGACTCAACTTCCGCCGTGTGTTTAAATCCATTAAGAACTCGAATGAAATGAAATAAATTGCAAGTGGAAACCCGAACGAACTGAGCATAAATTTGTGTCTTTAAATTCTAGCTTCAGAGTCGGGTCGAAAGGGTTCAGGAATTTTAGCCCAAATGCTGGCGAATAAATTTGTTTTGTTTGGGAAATGTTATTCGGTGTGACTTCCAAATGCAAAGAAAACAAAAAGTTAAAACAATTGGAATGCAGCTCAAGTTTGCTTGGGGACTTCCCCTTTGGCTGCAGTGGCTCGTAAATCGAATAAGGCACACGACTTCGTCTCCCTTCCATTTCTGTGGTATCTTTTCTGAGGTTCCGCTGGGGAAGCGAAGAAAGTGGTGCCAGTAACTTGTTAAAAACATTTCACAGATTTTCTTTTGACGTTTTTTGTCTTTATTTTGTATTTCAAGGCAGTCACGTGCCAAGATATTTTTGTAGACGAATTGCTGCAGCTTATTGAAAATGCAAGGCAGACTATACTCAATCAAGAAAGAGAAGGAAATCAGTAAGATATCTTAATTAAAACTGGGAGCTTATATTTTTTAAGGAGCCACAGTTTAATAGTTTTTATATTTTAAAAATATTTTGTGTTCAAGAAACTTAAAGAGTTAGACATTGAACTCAAACTATTTCCTTCGAAACAAATAAAAAAGAATTCAATATTTCTTGGGGTAAGTAAAACCCTCTAAAAAAATATGATAAAATCAAAATAATAATAAATGCCGTTAAGACCATATTTTTACACAATCTTATATTGGTAAACTTCCTCCCAGGCTAAATCGTAAAAGTCTAAATACTTTTTTGTACCTAAATTACAAGCCATAAAACTTTTTGCGTGCACAGAAAAAAATTTATAATAAAGAAATATTAGCTAAAAATATTTAACATACTTATAAATAAAAAATGTTTCAGATATTTTAACTTATTTAATAAAGTAAATATATCTTTTTTATATATTTTTAAATGTTTTATTGTTTTGCTAAACGGGATTGAAAAGCAAGAAATAGTTTTCATAAGTGTTGTAGCAGTGCAGCTCACTCTCGTGTACAAATCAAATTACCCAATTGCAATACAGTGGACACAGCCCCTAAAGCGACTCCCCCCTCCCCTCTTAATTTGTAATCACCGGCAGTAGCCACCAGGTGGCGTAGTCTCTGACTTTTTCGTAAGACCCAGCGGAACAATAATTGTGTCAAAAAATATACAAACAAAAAAGGCACGCCGACAATTTGAAATGTTGCACGTGCTCAACAGCTCAAGAAAATATAAAAAAATGGAAAATGGAAAAAGACAACGTAGAGATATAAAGTAATTGCAGTGCATTACGTTTTTGGGTAATTGCTTCACATAAGCCAGGTCATTAACGAAGATAAAAATCAGCGCCTTAACAAACAGTTCAAGTAAATTGAATTTGGAAAATAAAAAAGAAAACAACTAAACTAGACAGACGTTATCGGGCAGAACTAATCAAATAGATAATTGAAATTCGTAAAACTCAAAAGTCATTATTGCAACATATTTGTAAATAGTTGCTACATGACCTGGGTTAATTCCAAACTTTTTGACCCATCGCTATTTGGGTTATGGAACTAAAAACGTTTTGTACTCTGGTTTTCCCCATTTTCCTCGGTCATCTCTCTTGACTTTATGTCTACTCATTCCAGCCACTTGAGTAAACTGAAAACTTATTTTCTTTTGTTGGCTGGTTTGGGTTGCTCATGGCATCTACGATAATGGCGTTTTAATAAGACTTGAACTGTATTTTAAGGGGTTTAAATATTGCAAGTCTTCTCTTACAATATTTCTTACATATTTCAAATCATTTTTTCATATTTTCCCTGGCCATATTTTATTAAATCAATTTAAATTCCTTGTCATAAAAATCAGTCACTACAAAGTTTATGATAATGGAATTCCAAACCTACCTGCAAATCGAAAATCTATATATTTATGTGGAATTACGCCCTTGCAGCACTGACTCATTGCATTTTCATAGCACTTCTCCAGCCATCTGTTGAGCTCCTTTTTTTACCTGCCTTTAAGTTCCTTGGCCATTTCGCTCATTGCAAATTCACAGCAGTACGGCCAACAGCAACAACAGCCAACATTCCTATAAATACCAACTTCACACTGCCGCAATGCCAACAGCAACAGAAACAACAAAAGCTTCAGGAGAATTCTGCCAAGTTTTTCTTTTATCTTTGATTGCAAACTTGAACAGCAACAACAACTGGAGAACTCCTTCGCACAAAAAAAGGGGGCACATATAGAAAGAGAGGGAAACAGAGCTTGTTCCTTGCTTAACCCTTTGGTATATAAAACAAAATAGGCCTAAAATGTACTTTTTTAAATAATATGTTTAGTTTAAAAATTTTTTTCAATATACAAATATGTTAAAAACAGAAATGGCCATTTAAAAAAAAATTGTTATAGGTTTATTTTCTTGCATTGTTATAAAAATCAAAATAGAGATTTAGTTTTAAATTTACCAAAATATGATTTTGGGTAAAATAAATCAAAGTAGAGATTTATGTTAACTTTTTTTTAAATATTATTTTTGGTAAATATATTTGTCTTGAAAAATCAAGGTAAGAACAAGTTAAAGAATTAGTTATTTTTAAGATATCACTAAATGAAACTAAAACTTATTTTGAAATTGAATAACCTTTGACAAGTATTTCGCTTACTTTTATGCAATTAATTTAACATAATTTTTAAAGGACTTAAAAAATAGTTTATAATATTTTTAATGAGCCCAAAAGCTGTAGGGTTAAGGAAAGGAGTTGAATTTTTAAGCGAAACCCGTTACCAGTGCTGCCCATTTCCAGGCGGATTTTGTAGCTTTGTCGCCTCACCACACATTCGAGCGATTTGAGTGAGCCAAAACTCTACACACCTGTACCCACACAGACGCAAAGGTGTCCAATAAAAAGGTCCAAAACCAAACCGGGTTGCCAGCGAAAAGTTGCCGGGCAACATTTTTCGCTCATGTTGCCAGCAACAAGTTTACGTGTTTTGTCATCTACCTGAGTATTCAGGTGTGTGTGTGTGCTTACCTGGCTAACATGCACGCATGGGATATGTATAAGTATTGGTGAGTGGGCATTTTTGAGCATATTTCGAACTGAACGTTTTCCACGTACGTCGGTCGGCTTTTGCTTTCTTGAGTCTATTTCAAAAGTGGCCAACATTTGCTGGCGAGTGGACGCGATTAACGGACAAATCGTTACCCTACCATATATCGCGCCGATTTCTTCAATATTTTTTAGTGTTCGCCCCCTCTCTCTCTAACTCTCTTTGATTTTTTGTTCGTTTTCGTTGGGGGCGCCTGTACTTTTTTCATACGAACTTTGCCGATTTTCGTTTGTCACGCGCGTGTCTCGCGACTGCAATTAATTAACCAGAAAAAAGATATATATATATATATATATATATAAGAAAACCCCACGAAAATAATACACAACGAAAATTACACGAAAATAGCCTTAAAGTAAAATGTAATTCAAGTGTCATTTGTGTGTTTTGCTTGTGGCCAGTTAAATGCTTTAACCAAGTGCCCCTTCGAAACCTGTTTTTGTGAAAATCTTGAATTTACATTTCTGCAAACAAGATTTGAAATGTGCAACATGTGGCAATAGCGACTCCAGGCAACCACAGTAACCTCCTTGAAACGCGCAAATTAATCAATTGTTTGCCAACTTCGAAATGGATATAGTCAACGGATCGGCATCGGGCAACCAGCACGTCCTGCCAAACAATCACTTTCGGCATGAGTCTTTCCAGCAACAGGTAAAGAGCGGAATTCCAGCGAATTAAGGAGGGTTTTTGGAGTTGTTAGCATACAGCATACATATTTGCGTTATAGAAAATATTGAAATGAAGTCTTCCGTTTGTTTTGAAAAATAATACTGCTGAAGCTGACAGCTTAAAGCGTATATAATGTCAAATTAAATGAAATTTGGTGTGCTATTGATAATTTATTTTAATTATGCAGTGTTAGTACCATTTGAAAATTTAATTTATTCAAAATACATTTTAAGCTTTGATTAAATATGACAGAACATTTAAAATGATATTATACCTTAGGGTTTCGATTAATAGAATTTTGACAGTCAGCATGCCCTTTGGGTATTTTAAATAAAGATAATTAGGTGTCATTATTAGCAGAAAGGTAGAAATCAGAGTGCAATTAAAATGCTATGGCAAATTTATTAAATTATTATTATCCAAACCAATTCAAGATTGAATTGTAAACCCATAAATATTTATTTAAAGGTTTTTCATCACATCGACAAACAAAGTGGGTCAGATGTAATAAAATTTGTTTTCATAGGCAGCTATGTATAAAAACAGGTATAAAAAAAAATTAAATCTCTGAAAACAATTTAATTAATTAGCGATAAAAAACGCATTCAAACTGGGTTCGAGACCATCCTTTTCCCCTGCCCATTTTACCGCTCATTAGTTGGGCAAAATCTGTTTACACTCTTTATTTGCTTGAAAACTCTCACCTCATCAGCAAAAACCCCAGCTGAATGAGGAAAAAAGTGCCAAGTTTGCAGTAAGTGAAAATGCATTGAAAAAACGAGGAAACTTTTTATGGACAGACAAACACCAGCCATAAAGGTTATAAAGAAAACAAAACAAAAACAACCGAGCAAAGTTGAGGTTTCAACTGAGCAAATTGATGGTTAGCCTGATGCCAAAAGTTTGATAACCCCGCCAAAACCCCACAATTTTCACCGGAATAGTTCAATCACAAGAATTGCCATTGATAAAATCAAAAGAAAAGCCAAAAACTAACTTCAGCCAAAGGAAACTGTTAATTAACATAAAGTGTGTAATTTCATATGCCAGGCTATGGCATAAAATAATTAACAAAACCACAAATTGCTGCGGCAGAGTGAAAGAGAGGCCCGCCACGTAAGTCGAGGACCTCTACCTGTTGGCTCACCTGACTGCAGCGTAATAAACATGGGCCAAAAAAATGACAACCCGAAAAACTTGTAGTCGTAAAATTAATGAAAATTTTGAAAGTGAAACTTTTATTCAGGTTTTCGTGTATTATTCGGAAAATAAGTGTGGAAAAAGCTTTTTAATATTTCAAAAAGGCCACGCCGATAGGGAAATTTGATGAAAGTAAAGCTATTGTATATTATAAACTTTATAAAGTCATATTCAATAGGTAGTTAATTAAATCTATTAAATAAACCTAAGCTCCAGCTTGACTCTGCGTAAATGTAAATATATCTTAAGAATACATAAAACTTAGGATAAATTTCGTATTCAAACAAAGAGTGAATGGCTAGCACATTAATGATTTAAAAAAAATCGTATTTCAGATTTTCCCCTTCATTTTCCATCCGAAGATCAGCTTAGTTAGCTTGAAAAACTTGACATTGCCTAGACCAGACTTCGATTGGCATTCACTTTTTATTTTGAACTCAAGACCTGCCACAATCTGAGAGCGGCGCTCAGAATGCATAATTCATGGCTGGAAATAATAATACAAATATTGTTGTATTGCTTATAAATAACCGACTTGACTTGGTCACATTCCATGGATTCAACACCGTTTTTATGGCCATTTACTGATGGCGTTTAGATGCTGGCTAATGACTATTTATGAGAATCTTTGATATGTAGATGCTATAGAAAGTGGAAGTCTAATGATCAGGCATGAGAAAAATAAGTATAGCTTTGAGATCATATCAAGTATTTACAGTACATATGTGACAGATTATTTTGTTTCGATTCTAAGCCCCTCATACACTACCATCCATTTCTATCATATTTCCCATTGCCAAGTTCAGATATACCATATTTATGAAGACATTTTTAAGCACCTAAAACCGCAATTTATGTCCGCCGCTGCTCAAGTTTGTGAAATCCTTTAAACCGATTTCTGGAAAAGCAAATACAGCAGGCCCATAAAGAATCTCTACCACCACATCGAGAGGAAACCAGTTTTACATGACCATAAAAATGGAGAAAAAAAAGCGAACTCGGCATTCGATCTGGAAATAAAATAAAAATAAGAGAGCCCAGAACCAGAAACACGATTCGAGGCCCTAAGACTCAAGAACTCTCCAAGGATTGAGATTGAGTGAGCCGGGGGTCTTGGGGTTTCCAGTTCCACTCAGATAAAAATAAACTCGCTTCAAAAGAAAGAAAAAGTCTTTGGCCAGCATCCAAGTCAAGTTGTTGAACTGGTTTTGGTGGCTAAGTAAACGATAGCCGGTGCCCTTTGGAGACTTTTGCGATACCGATCCCCCCGATCCCAGAAAAACCGCTCCCTAATATCATTTTTCTCTCTCTCTCGTTTTTATTGATCGAGCGTTGCGGGTGTTGGTTTTCATTGTGTTTAACCCATTGATTTATATTGGTAATTTAACGCCATTATTCTGCAGCTGCCAGTCGGTTCAAGTTTGGAAAGTTATCTAGTCATGAGGCCATGAACTGCATTGAATTGATCGGCCAATTGAGTGATTTTTATACCAGAGCCCTTCCCATGTTCAGGCAATTACCCAGCCCCCTGAAAATCCGTTTGTATCTGTATCCATGTCTATGTATCTACGCCCAGTCGGTTGCCATGTTGAGCCCCATAATTGTTTGGGCCTCCAATCGGGGAAAACCCTTTTCCACTTTCCCCGCCCGCCCACTGCAGCTGTAAAATTGTTAATTTAGCTTCTGTCTTGTGTTAGTCACGTGAGCTTCAAATTAACTTTTTTTTGTGTTGCCTGCACTTTAATGGAGTCATTTCTTTCTAATTAACTTGGCTTCCGATGGGGGGGTATGGTATCATGTGAAAATTTGATTGAAAACAAACGGATTTTGGCAGGGGTATAGGTTTTATTTGCGTTTGGAAAGTATATTTTATCGCTGCATGTAATTAAGACCTTAACCCCATAGATAATGAAATTAAAGTTTATTATTATATATTATATTTTTAAAGTTCTTAATAAAAAATAGTTCCATGACGCTCCCTTAAAAGTGAAAACTCGTTATAAATATCTGATCTCGCCTTGGAACACCCAACTAGTTCCACCTGCTCTACTTCTCAAAGCCATGGCAAATAAAAAAAACACATTTCACACAACATTTACGCAAAACGATCTTATTAAAAGCCAAGATTTATTAGCATCTTGAAATGGAAATCCGAAATCAAAAGCGACAATCTAGATACAGCAAATAAAACTGGATTTCAAATTGCGACTGCGGTGCAAAACAAAACCCCATCAGGCTGAGATATGTGCGGTTCATTCAGCAAAGCGTTGCATAGTTTTTAAAGACTCGAAAAAATGCACAATAAAACATGTAAAATGCGTTTGAGCGCTGCATTTCGTGGTGGCCTAGACTTGTTTTTGGATTTTTGTTTTTGGCAGATTACGAAACCAACTTGGAGGCAGAAACAAACACTGAGCTTTGAGGTAGTGGCAGCATTGATTGGGAAATGAATGGACACAATTTGTAGTTGTGTATTTGCAGTTTGTGGATATACAAGACCGACCACTTCACTTGACACGCTGCCCCAAACCGCACACACACCGCACCCAGTCTCGAATTCTTGTCGATTGATTCATAATAATGGGTAGAAAACCAGTTTCAAAGCAGAGACACACATTCTGCATACACTGAGAAATATTACCAAAGTAAACTTTAACACCCCTTCGGCAGGAGTATGGAATTTTCATTAATTAACATCTAGAATGGTTCAAAAAATAATTATTTTATATTATATTATTATATTATAATCCCTCCCATTTAATAAGTTTTTAATCGTTGTGCATTGAAAAGAGACTCTCCCATGGGACACGACATGACTTCGTTCTATTCACATCAATTCAGGCAGAACCCTCCTCCCATCCAGCAAATTCCATGCATAATCCAACACACCTGGCCCAATATCTGCGGTTTCTTGCACCTTTTCTCATTTGCATTTAATTAATACCTTTTCATAAGCCCACTCGGTGATTCATTCCCCCTCTTGATGTCAATTGAAAAGTTCTTTCTTCTCAATTTGGGTTTTGTTTAAAAATAAGTTCCCTTTGTTTCCGTTTATGCCAAATATTTATTCATTTGATTTTTCACCATAAATATTATTATTTTTTCAGGCGGCTGTTTTTTGCCAGCTTGATTTTTGTTTATACACATGGAAAGCTGTCGAAGGCTGATAAAAAGTAATTGGCTTTTTCACAGTTGGCATTGTCTGTCATTGCATTTCCATAAAAGGAAAGCAGCGATGTTACAGAATATTTAATTATTCAACTGAAGTTTGAATTGGGATTTAAATATATGGGTGTAGGAAATATAAATTTTATATCAAAGCAAGATTTTTTTTTTAATTTTTTTAATAACAAATTTTTCCGAAAATGAAATGCAATCCAAAGCATTGTCTAGACATTTTTGAATTATGCACACCTTATGATTTGACACGATTTGAGTGTGGGCTCGATTAGAGTCGCCTCATTTAATTTCATAGTCAAAGATTTTCCGCTCTCCTCGCTTATATGTCAAAGTTGAATTTGGTTATTTAGGTCTTTGTCTTCCGAAAATTAGGAGAATTACATGTGAAAGTTACTTTCTTGGGGAATATTTAAGCTGAATAAACCAGAAAGCAGGCGAAACATGCTAACAAGCAATTTTATATGCAAATCAATCGACGACTGAATAAAACATCAGACACCGAAGGGTAGAGAACCAAAAAAGAACTCCGAACTCTGTGAACAGATTCGATTCGCATTTTTGGCTAATTTCGATTCTCTTATTTTTTAACCTCTACTTTTTCGCATGCTAATTGAAAGTTTTTATCGGATTTACGTACGCCTTTTATGTTGATTCGCTTTTGACCGTCTTTTAAATCGAAATTTATATACTGGGATAAAGCAAAAGATTGATGATTTCGAGCGGCCTATGAATCATTAAAAAAACCTGAAATTCAGCAATGTGCTCATAAGTAAACAAAATAAATTATAATCTATTTATTTTGGTTTGAGAAATAATGAGCAATTTGAAATGCATAATATGTGGGATTTTTCTTTAAGTAGTTATAATGCTCGTAATTATATAATTATTTAACATTTTGCTTCTGTTTTCTCTCCCTTTCTTTGCAGGTGAGTTAAACGTTCTTTTAAAAACAATTTGCCTGCCCTTTGGGCATATTCGTGAGTATGAATAATTTTAGCATAATTAAGGGAGAAGCTTCTTTCGTCTAGTGAGTGATTCTCGTCGGGCTTATTATAGTATGGTCTCGTATGATGGATGGACTCTGGATCTGAACCCTCTCATGCATTATAAACCCTATTGGAGCTTGGACGACGCGACGGGTCATTTAGGTTCATTTTGTGTACGCTTTCCAGTTGACTTCCTCTGGCAGAAACGAGTCCCCATGGAATTGCACATAATTGAGATTAGTTTTGACCGCCAAAAAAACCATTGATGCATAAAACACAGTGGGTTTCGTAGACACATAAAAAGCCAAGAAGTGAAAAAACAATTTTTTTTTTACAATTTTTAATAAATTGTTCTCTTTTTTTTCTTTATTTTGCGCAATTTTTTTGATTTTGTGACGCACTGTCATATTTAAAATGCTGCACCCCGAAACCCATGCCAATTATATTTGTGGCGTTTATCTAAAGTGACACCGCAGCCATGCAAATTGCACTTAAATCGATTGTGTGGGTATCGATAATCGTCTGCGGCTGTTCTTTTTTTTGCCGTGTTGATGGTTACCACATAGTTTGCATATATTACAAGCAAGTAACATTAACTATTATGGATTTATCAACGTTTTTATTTTTGCAAAGAGGTTTTGAATGCCAAGCCTCTCGCATGGGTTTTTTTGCACTGTTTTGAGTTGAACACTTATATCTGCGATTTAATTGCTGAATGGAGAACAAATGAAATTGCTTCGGATAAATCATAAATCTCAATACTCAATTAAATGGCAAGTAATAACCCAGATAAAGTATTGAGCAGTTACATTAATTGCAATGGAATTTATTTTAAATTTGAATGAGTAATTAATGAGAATGTAAATCTGTTAAACATGACAAGTGTTAAGATGTAAATGGAAATTTCAAGACCTAAAAAGACATGATTATATATTGTTGGAAAGAGCGAAATTTTACATACATTGTTCAGCAAATAAAAAAGAGGATTTCACAAAGCTGATTGAAGTTTCAATCATATTTGCATTTCTTGATTATTCGTATTTGTTCCTTTCAATTCGATTGACAGGATTTTCCTTTCGCCTTTCACATTTTCCACCCAACCTTACATATATTTCCCGATTGTAGGGATTTCCAGGAAACTTCACCTTTGCTCTACTTTTGCCCGTCGCAATGCACACAGTGATTAGAATGTGACATAATGATTTCTTCCCGGAGACGTGTCAGTCGGCATTTTTCCAGTTCCTTTGGCACTTCATGTTTCCTTCGTCTGAAATGTACAATGTACAGCCCCTCACTCCTTGTTTGCCTTCGAAAATTACACACTCATTTTCAGAGTGTTTACTTTTTGCATACGCAAAGAAGAGATAGTAGCAAGATGTAGGAGCAATGAAAAACGTATTCCGTAGCCAGTATCCTGTTGTATACCATTTCCTGTTTACATATCGTTCATATACAAAAAAAAAAGTAGAAAAATGGAGTAGGTGTTTGCTCTGGGCCATAGAAAGACACACAGAACACCATTGTGTGTTGAGGATAACACGTCCTGACAAGTGAAAGGATGCTCGAACGCTTTTTATGCGGATGATGACAATGGCCAGGGGCAGAGTGGTGGACTTTAAGGATTTGCCCGGGTTAAAAATACAGACCAAGTAGGGTAATCTCTTTAAAATCGATATATTTTAATGACAAAATTGGTCATCACTGCCTACGCTTAGAGACATAAACACTCGTTTATAAAGAAACAAAATAGAGGTGGAGATATTTGTTAGGTATTTTCAAAATTTTAATCTGCTCTATATTGTTAGTTGTGCCTTTAGATTAACCCACAATATTATGCATTGAAGGAAATCTTTCAATTTGGGACTTTGTATTCTTTTAGTTCTTCAATTCAAAGGATCTTAAGACCCTAGTGACAGTGGATCTATACTACCTTTTTGGCTTACGAATTTTTTATCTGTCGTCATCTCTTTCTCTATCATCACCTTTTCTTTTAAAGATCTTATCTTGACTATCGAATGTCAAGTAAATCCGAATAGTGGGTAAGCCTGCATCCGAGTTTAATCCTTCATGCACGCCTGACCCAAATAAGTTACCTAAGGTCATTTTCATTAAACAGCTAAAATCTATCTATAGACACAGATGCATTCCCGAGGGCATTTCCATTTTCCATTTCCAAGTGGCACGCATGCGCACCATAACTCAGACACATGAACGCACTTTGCTGGAAACTCAATTGCAATGAAGTGGAGAGGACATAGAAGAGTGGTGGGGTGCCTAATTTATATATAAGAAACGAAATCTAGAGTTTTGTAGTTCAAGCACGTACCACGCACAAAGCGAAAAATAAAAAACAATAGAAAACACTCGACAAATGGGCACAGATAGAAATTCTTTCGAACAAAAAATGCCCATGAGAGTGGCCTGAGTTTGGTTGGAAAGTTTTCATACCCATAGTGTGTATGCATATATATGAAGATTCTTATGCCGCCTATATACTCGTATGGTTGAATTTCATGCTGGGCCTTTCGATTGCCGCACTTTAAGCTGACTGCAAAACATTAGCACGTCGCGACGGCATAAAACCCGTTAAATGCTCCCCAAAGGACAAACGACAGACACTCAGACGCTTAATTTAGTCTGACTCAAATGCACTGGAAAAAAAATATATTTCAAATTTATTTTCGTACTTAAATTAAAATATATCTTAAGCCGAAGATAAACTAGCGAGAAGTATTATTTATAGCCTATTTAATATTTGATTTTAGAAATTCTATAAGCTTTAACTTCTTCCTTTAAGATTCAGTTTCAGTTCCAGTGACGTTATGCAAATTTTGTTATTGAAAAGCTCTTGGTCAAAATGGCCTCGACATGTCAAGTGGGTGGTGGGTTCCACCCGTCCGGCCTGCTTTTGCCCACTTTCTCCCGTATCCTTCCACTCACCTTGTCACGTGGCCATTACCACCGACATTCCCCCGTCCTTCCGTTTTGGTAATCGCCACAGACAAGTCGTATGTCATCTACGTGGCCGCCAGGATAACGTAACCTCGACCAGTTGTCGTTGTTGTGGATGTGCCTGTGGTGTCCTCCAACAATATCACAGTCTGCATCCGCATCGCATCCTGGCCAACCAACAACAGAGGCGCTGAAGGGGGAAAAGCCCTGTTTGATGTCGCTTAACACCCAACAGACAAGTGGCCAGCTGGGGGACGGGAACACGTTCCAAGGACCTCTGACATGCATACGAAACAGTTCCCGAAAAGAGTCACATCTGCCCAACATGCATTGCCAATTTGACACTATGGTGATCCATGGTGGAATTGGAAAAGTTAATACAATTTAAAGTTCATATACATAAATTTTGCCTACCTTAAACAATCTTAAATTAGCTATTAGTACAACATAATTTCTAAACCAAGTATTTGGCATTTAAAACCGCGATAAGCTTACAATTAATTCCATCAGTAAAATTCCAGAGATATAACAAACATCCCAAACAACTGTTTCACACAACCTGCTCGACAACTGATTTACGTTATAAAGAAATCTGATAATCCACAAAATTTATTTCGCTAGTCAATTCCAAAAATTCCCAATAATTTGTCCAACATGTGTTGGTACACCATATATTTTGTTCACTGAATGAAAGCAATACTTCAACATCTGGTGAGCCACCCTACTGCAGGCAGGCCAACTAAAAACACAAACACACTTTTGGTGTATCATTAAACAAGAACGAAACTCGATAAAAATCCTTTTCTTGCAAACTTATTTACTTTGGTTCGTGCTTCTTCGACGAATAAAATGCAACTAAAAAAGAGAAGGGAAAAAGGAAAAAAACAGAACTTTTGGCAGGCCAAATTCAACAGCCCTGCCAAGTTTTATATACAAAACTTTATCCTGAGAAGAGGGAAAAATACGAAAAATATAGTCAGAGGGTTTCAGGGAGTACTTAAATTAAAATTGTCATGGCTGATTGCACTCTTGTGCCTGTATGTGTGATGCACAAGAGTCAATTGTTTATCAATTGAGGTAGACAAAACACAAAGAGCAGCCACCACTTTTCAGGGGTTCGGTTCTTCGAGTGGAATTCGTTGCAGGAACATACCATCCACAAAGGTCGTGTCCCGACATGTTTTCCGCCTCTCGGGGTACCTGAAATGCCCCTAGGAATCTTTTAGATTCCTACCTGATCTGATCTCTGGGACCAAAGAAAAGACTGTACGACGAGAGCCCAGGGAAGCAAGAGAAATAGGTTAAAAATTCATTAAATCGTTGATAAATTGCGTGAGACCCGAAACTATAAAATGGGTTAGTCGTTAGACCCTTTTCCAATCTCAGTAGGTGTTGAACAAATTTAAGGCGATCATTTAGATGGGATCTGGGGACCTGGGGCACTCTCTATGATTTATTTATCTGCAATGGTATATCATTGTTTCCCGCTTGACCCCAACAACTATCTGTATCTACATATATGTCTATGCAATTCAATATATCTGTATATATCCCAACAATATTTGCCTTTGTTTTAGTGGCTTTTTAGCTTCTTGTGGCGACCCAGTGTGAGTCGACTGTCTTTTGTTTTTTTTCCCACTATTTTGGCACCAAGTTTCCTCGCCGACAACAAGAAATTCTACTTTATAGAAATTCCAGCAGACTAGAGCTCTATTGTTTGGCAGCTTTCGTGGTATTGGCAATGGCGTCAGAATCGTTTACATATTTTTTGCCATCGGCCAGCGGGACAGAGGGAAAAACTATGCTGATGGGAGCTTGCAAATGGAAATCGTACTGCCTTGTTGATTTGCTTTTAATTTTGCATAAATATGCGAGATTCTAGAGGCGGGGATCCGGCGGATTCGGGGTGATGCTGTGCTGTCAGTTGCAGTCTCAGTTGCTGACAGTCTGGATGGTGGATTACTTTACTATACATCTACATACATGAATAACTGCGTACAGTAAAACTTCTTTAGGGTAGATTGCAAAGAACATTACCCATAACGAATAAAAAGATTTTTAATTAAACTACTTAACATTAGTTACTTCTTGAATCTCAATCTTATATTTTTTCATACATTATTGCTTTGCAGTTCCCCCTATCGAAGTTTCACTGTGTGAATGTTTATCTGCATATGGAACCCCTCTACCCCACACTCTTTTTAAAGCTGCCTCTTGGCTTTTGCTGTCTTTAAAATTCATGAATGCAGCAATTTCTGCATCGCTTGCACTTTAATGGGTAGAATTTAATTCAGGGAATATTCTTGTGTCACTCTCGACTTCAGTCTTCAGTCGTCGCGTAATGGAGCGATCTCTGTGGTTCTTTTGCTCCAGGGTCTCATGTTTGTCGCTTTAAACGTTTAAACGTTTAATAAGCGATCTCTTGATTGAATTAATATGCCATTGTTGACCGGCTGCTGCATGATCTCGGATTGGTTCGTAGACGGGCAGATAGAGGGTTAATTGAATTGAAGTTGCCATCCTCAAGTGGTGAACTTTTCAGCACATCTCAAGTGGCGAAAAAGAAATGGAAAAATCTCTGAACAGATAGATAGATTTATGGCAGCGATTGAAGAAGTGTTAGAAGCAGTCTATTAATCATAAATATAATAGTTAAATGTTTGAAAATATCGCATAGATATTTTTAGCCAAGCCTCAAATTTATGTTTTCTCTTTGTGGATCATGAAACTTCATATTTCTCCCCATTTATTTTCAATTCATGATGAAATTCCTCCCTTTGTTTGATGTGGCACATCGCCTTTGATCCTCCTCATCAGAAGTTCCAGACATTAAACCGGATCATTTTCTTTCATAGTCCCTTCTTGATAGCTCCGCTTTTAATTCCACAGATGCGTTCCACACCCAAACTCAAACACATTCTCTATAGAGAGACCCGACCCGCACTTTGTGAAAAGAAACTCCAATCTGAAAATCTCTTTCATACACAACTTTATCAAATATTTTCTATTTGCCTTGGCTCTCTTTCTCGGTTTGTTTACATTTTCGTGTTCGCCTGTTCCGGCCTTTCAATTTAAAAGTGGAACTCATGCCCAAGAGCAACACCATCCACACAAACACACACCCACAGATACGATTGTATCTCACAGATACCAGCGCCGTGTGGTATTCATTCTCGTGTTTGTTTTGCGCTGCGCCTTCATTCGTTGGATCGCATTTGGCATCCACATCCACGAGTCCACAATCGTAGGTAAAAACAGTTTCGAAGCGTGTTTCAAGCCGTCAACGTCAACGGTGGCCGCCAGCGGACAACTGCGACGGCGCGCCGTATCCGAGAGATACGAATACCTATCTATATATCTGCACCCTCCTTCATTCCGCTGTGTGTGTTTTTGTGTTTGTTCATTACGAAAGCGTTAATGTTAATAAGTTGGCTCAGCTGAATCAAGTGCGCGATGGAATTCTAACCGAAAGATACACCCAAAAGATACAGCCGAAAGATATCACTTAGAGAAAGACTTTCTCAATGAATAAACAAAGATTTAGATGAAAAAAAATTATAAACCAATGATATCTTAGCATGTTAGCAAAATAAATGAACTGAATGATGTAAAAACTATCTGAAATATTTGTAAACTAATGGTTTCTTGTAACTTATAAACATACAAGGAACCTCATATAGCAACACGGAATCGCTAGGGTTTTCTAACAACCGGCAACCAGAAACCATAGCCCATTGCAATCCGAAATCCGCAATCCAAGTCGAAAATGCAACCCGTAATGCTCAGCGGAGCGCAGCTGTGAACATTTCACTTTCGGTGCATCCACATCCACATCCAACAAATACAAGCGATTGTTGCACGCCGCTCCAAATTTGCAACGCAAAGTTGGCTGGTCATTGGCTTTTGGCTCTTGGCGGCAAGAAACCTTTTGCACGATGCCAATGTCTCTATAAAGAGAGAGATATTCGGTATGTGTCTATGAAATACTTTTGCTAACCCCCTGCATTGTTGATTATAAACTTTATGGGGAGTGTAAAGTATCTGCGATGACGCCTCGTTCAGATATTTCTTGACAGCCGCTAGCCATTAGCATATGCAAATCGACTTTTAATAAAAAATCGAAAAGAATCGAGATCGCAACTGAAATCGAAACCAAACTCTAAACGGCGTGAAGTTGCAGCAAATAGGCAAAAGTTTATTTATAAATCATTACCTCAATTTGTGGGTTTTTCCGCCAGATGAATAGACATGTTCAACTACCGATTCGTGTGTGTTAACAACAATTGAAAGTGACATCAGCTTCGAAACTTTATTATCGCGAAATTCCACAGCTCTTGCATTCTATTTATCCCCATTTGTTATTAAATATACTTATATATTTTTTGTGTGTGCTTCAAGTTTCCAAATTACGTGCATTCATATCGCAAAGCAAACAAGTGAGCTTACACTCTCTATAAACATGTCAAACGAAACCCATTAAATAATCAAATTAATTGCTTTGATTCGCTCAAAGTGCATTGTTTGAGAGACATTTCTATTTGCCACAAACGAGACCAAATTAGAGCGAACACAATGAAGTTTCCGGATTATGTTCCAAACAACATGTTGGTGGTAAGCAAAAAAAAAAACAGAGCCAAACATCTTAGTTTCCATATAATTAAAGTCATTAAGAGTGTGTAGTAACTGGGTCATAAATCAAACTGCTGGAACTTAAATTATGACTTAAGCGAAGGGTGGGGTCTTTGTAGATACAAAACTACTAGATAAACATTCTGATGAATGCCTGAGCTTTAGCAGACCAAGGTTATAAGTATGGTACTGGAATCGGGAAAACTTCTTTGCCACACATGACAAGATTAATTACTGGCTATAGCTGCTTTAAAGAAAGTCTTTAACGCACGCCTTCCTTTGGCTGCACACCATTAAATTTCCAACTAATTTCACTTGCAATTAAGTTAATTATAATTTTACCGCCCCCATCAAAATGCACAAACTCGGTCAAAAATCCAGCAACGTTTTCATAAATCTTCTTTCATGTTTTTCGCCTCCCTCGGTTTTATTTTTATTTAATGCAAGCCAAGCATAACCAAAGATTTCTGGGCAGATGTGTGGAGTTAGTCTGATGCAAATTCATATATAGTCGATTGTGGATATATATATCTACACCTGCAGCAGACGTTAAACTTTATAAATATTTATTAACTTTAGGCTGGCCCACGCGACTGCACAAATTTGTATTTTCGTTAGTTAATTTTGTTTGTTATTTATACCAGCCCACGCGTGGAATGTTATTCCGAGTCTTTGTAATTGGATGCGTCGTGTTGCGTCTGTCTGTTAAAATTTTGTTAATTTTATTTTTGTGGCGCCCACCTGAGACAGGCATGAAAATTTCGCTTTAATTTTTTTTGGTTGTTTTATGGGATTGGCTGGCTCGCCGAGCGACAGATTTGAAATTGATTGCAGTTTCGGAAACGTTTTTGTCGAGTGAATCATGGCGAATTGAATGCAAGCATTGGGATTGGGAAAGAGCTTGATGGGATTTGATTTTAATTGATTTATCTTCATTGTATATTGGATTTGTGTAATGATTGAGTTGGATCTCTCAATTGAGTTTTCCCCTATGGGGGTAGTGTGTCGAATGGGCATTCCGATTGCGTTCCACCCAGTACCTGCTGTGAGGGTAAATGAAGTCAAACTAAAATGTTTTGGTAATTGCAGGCGTTAAATTGGGTGAGGAAACGCTAGCAGGCCGATTGAAATCATTAATTTAATTGAGTTTTTGAATTTCAAACTAAATGTAATTGATTTACTACGCCAAACAACTTGAAATATGAATTTGGTTCCCATTTAATCATTATAAATAAACATAGAAAAAAGTTCTATAAATACAAAACCTAATAAGACTTTAATGATATGAGAATGTTTATTCTAGCTATTATTCATAATTAAAACTGGAAATTCGAGATGAGAAAGAAATTTCTTTTGTGCCCATTAAAAAGTGAATTTACATACATTTAACTCACATTTCTAGTTCATCACAAACATCTTTCATTATCTTTTATAACTCGAATTCTTTTGTGCTAAACGAAATGATTTAAACCATTCCAAAGTTTATGGATTTAGATTCCACTTCATTCATAGCCTTTTCAAACAGAATTCATTCGTAAACAAATCGTTTTCAGCTTTATTTAGTTCCGCTTTGTGTCAGGTGGCTCAGTCACTAAAACAACAGGAAAAAAAAAAGAAAACTCGACGAATTTCCATTCAGTCACAGCATGTGCACACCCAACAACAACTCCTGTTTCCTCTATTATTTTTATTATTATTTTTACAACTAACCACTACCCATTTTACGTGCATATACGCATTTCTTTTGGAACCTCTAGTGCATAAAATTGAATCGTGTCCGAGTGGCTGGGTCGTTCATGGGTTGTTCTAGGGCCTGGGCAACAGGTCGCTTATAACGAGTATGTAAAAATAATGGAGAAACGGAAGTCACATGTGCATTTCCGCCTGCCAGCCGTCCTTAACAAATTCCAATTAAATTATATTGAAATAAATTAAGATGGACAGCAAAGAAAAATGTTTATAGGTACTCACAAAATTCCTCGATTAATTTCTAGTTTACAGGAAAATATTTGAAAAGTATTTTTATAAACGAAACTCTTGTGATACATTTTGTGAATTTGTTATACATATGTGATTATTAATAACATTCTCCCTTTTATTCTTCGAATTTTTCCAGGGTGATCGCACCACTTGGGAATACCACACAGTTGCTGTGACTCGGGTGCCGGGCTATGGATTCGGCATCGCCGTTTCCGGTGGACGTGATAATCCGCATTTCGCCAACGGTGATCCCTCGATAGCAGTTAGCGATGTGCTGAAAGGTGGACCCGCCGAGGATCGATTGCAGTAAGTATCTAGAACCCAAGGGATGACTCAACAAAAGTTACTGACCCCTTCGGAAGTAAACCTCTTGCAATGCATTTTGAATTATTATCCGGCAGGAAATTAATTGTTGTTCGGGATAAGTCTGACATGTTGAATGGGCCCCCATGCCGGCTGATGAAACAAAATGCAGACTAAGCATTTCCCATTTGCCCAGAACTAGTTGTTCCCTCCTTCAACCCAAAAATGAGCATTATAAATTCCCATCATGCCGCTGACAATTGACATCGTTAATCTTGGGCTTATAACTTTTTTCTTATTTTTTTTATACCCACTCCTTCGAAAATTAAACCCGAAATGCGCACACTTCAATACTTCAGACTCACGTAGCAGACCCCCAAAAAAATATAATTAAACCAACGCCTCGACAGCTCCAACTCCGACCCTCTGAAGCTGTTTTCCTCTGGTTGATAATAAAAATTCCAAAGCGTTTTTCAATAGACGGCGAGCGGAGAGCAAGGCCCTTGGCCAGACCCTAGTGATTACAAACTTGTCATAATCTTTTTTCCCAAGAAACTATTTACCCTGGCCCATACATGCAGGGAACTATGTTCACGTTGTCCCTTACCTGAGTCTGCCGGAGGATTTCAAAGGGAAAATCCCGCTGCCGAGGCTGGAAAAATGTTTGCCAAGTGTGCGGAGACAAGTGGAAATTAGCTGCAGTTCAGCACATGGGTTTGCAAGCTGGCTTAGAGCATGTGGGTTCATTATGGGCAAAGTTTCACTGTTATGCAGCTTAGTAGCTAGGATACACTGCAGAAAAATGGGCTTAACTCGGGAAAAATGTTCTATACTTCTACTTTAAAAATGAGTTAAGGGAAAATGTCACTTATGAAAGTGTCATAACGCCCACCCAAAAAGTTTTTTAAGGGCTACGGGCGTTATGACAATGTGCGTTATGACATGCACTCTCATATAATAAAAGGTAAAGCCGAAACCTGACCTATGAAATTCAGTTAGCTAAAATTATCCTTATATTTTCATCCTATAGGTAATATTTTAGTTTTCTAGATTTCATAAATATTTTTTCAAAACATGTAAGTTTTGTAAGTTTTTTTCTGAGTACATAAGTTGGTTTTCCCAACCTAGCTCATACCATTCCATGTCGCATTTTCCACATTTTTGGCCGGCTTAATTGTTAAGCCGCTCCGACCAGACTCAATGGTTCCATCGACGAACCGAAAGTAAAACCCGGCTCCGTTTGGCTCCGTTCGGCTGCCGCTTCTTTCTGCACTCGCAGACAACTTAATTATGGTTATTTTTCGCCTCAGACATGCAGTATAATTTCTATCATTAACCACTTTGTCTGCCGCGACGAGAGCAACACACACTTATATTGTACAATTGTATCTGGATCTAAAGTATAACATTCTTGTCGTTAATTCGTCATGTGCTATTTACTATTACATTTTTACTTTTCATTCCTCCACTTCTGTTGTGTTCCGTTCCAAGAACGGACCGTAATTGTTCAGGTCTGTACAAATAAACCAAGTGCCGAAGTACCGAACCAGAGATATTCCGAAGAAATCCACGGAAGCCGCTTAGCAGACGCCTCGGTTCTCGATTCTCGGCACTCGATTCTCGGCTCTATTACTTCCAGTCTAGTCATGCTGAAGAACTCAGACAATTGCCTGTTTATTAGCGTATGTCTTCAATCCAAGTCTAACCTGATTCCGTTTCGAGTTTCTGGGGGATTGAGACTGCGAAGTCCGATCTGTACCTGCCCGATCGCCTTGCACTCAATGATCCGAAACATTTGGTATCTTGAGCTAGAGGGGTTTTAAATATCATATGTGCTACTGTTTTAGATACCCCGTACTCAATACTGACATTGAGGGTCCAATTAAGGTTATCGAATCATTTTCAATTATTTTATTCAGGTCATTATGATAGTGCTTAATAGCTGATATGATAACCAGATCGACCTTCTAACCATTTTCCCTTCTAAGCATAGCCCAAATAAATAAATTAATATATTTCCTGGGTATTTCCAAGTTGGTACTCTGCACAGAATGCTTTTCTTAATTATGGCTGCAAGTCTAATGACTGTGTAAAAATGGACAAGGTCGTTTCTAATGACCTGCATATAAACAGAAACCTGTAGTTCTCTAGTTTGGTCACGATTCGGCCATTAGGGCAGGGTTTACGAGCTACCCGACAATTACAGAAGCACACCAAGTGATCCATTTTATCTGCCTGGCACTGAAACCATTTTTTGTACCTCTTTGCAGAGTCAACGATCGTATAATATCGGTGAACGGCGTCTCTCTGGAGAACGTGGAGTATGCGACGGCGGTGCAGGTGCTTCGGGATAGTGGCAACACGGTCCAACTGGTGGTCAAGCGTCGCGTGCCCCTGAATCCCATAAATCCTGGCGGAGCAGTGCAGCATCAGCATTCGCACAGCCTGAGCTCGGTGGGTCTGGTGGCCAATGGAAGTGGAGGAGTTCCTCCAACACCCATGACCAACCTGAGCCAGCCCAACTCCCTCAACTCCTCGCTGGTACAGAATGCCAGTGGAGGGCAGCCCATCAAGGTGACCCTGACGAAAGGGGGCAAAAAAGACGACTATGGAGTGGTTCTTGGCTGCAGGCTGTTCGTCAAGGAGATCTCCTCCAAGGCCCGCGAGCAGCTGAATGCCAATGGTTATAGTCTACAGGAGGGCGACATCATCACCCGCATCCACAACACCAACTGCGGCGATACGATGAGTCTCAAGGAGGCCAAAAAGATTATCGATGGCTGCAAGGAACGATTGAATCTAGTGGTTCTGCGGGATATCACCAACCAGGCAGCTGTGAGCCAACTGAATCTCAACAATTCGGCCAGCCACCAGGCGTCGGGAAACATATACGCCAGTCATCAGCCTCAGGTATCCGGATGCAGTAGCAGTAACAACAATCTAGAGGATCCCTATCTGCCCGGCGGAGCCAGTTATTCCTCCCAGAATCTGTACGTGCAGCCTCCCACTCGCACCTCCAATGTTCCGAATATGAATGGCAATGGGCTGAACGAGGAGAAGAGTAATCTCACACCGCGGGGTCGCTCCCGGGGACCCATCATGGATGGGGTATCCCTACAGCAGCTGGATAGACCCGTCACCCCAACAAGGGGCAGAAGTGCCGGCATCGACGAACCGCCACGCCCACCACCACCCAGAGGATCGAGCGGTGGAGCTGCCCAAGAGGATTTCTACAGCTCCCGGAGGCAACTCTACGAGGAACGTCAGAGTGCCGAGCCGAGATTCATTTCCTTCCAGAAGGAGGGAAGCGTGGGCATCCGGCTAACCGGTGGCAATGAGGCCGGCATCTTTGTGACTGCCGTTCAACCAGGATCACCAGCCTCCCTGCAGGGTCTTATGCCTGGCGACAAGATCCTCAAGGTCAACGACATGGACATGAACGGAGTGACGCGGGAGGAGGCAGTCCTCTTTCTGCTCAGCCTGCAAGATCGCATCGATCTGATTGTGCAGTACTGCAAGGAGGAGTACGATGAGGTGGTGACCAACCAACGCGGCGACTCCTTCCACATCAAGACGCACTTCCACTGCGATAATCCTTCCAAGGGCGAGATGGCCTTCAAGGCAGGTGATGTTTTCCGGGTGATCGACACCCTGCACAATGGGGTGGTTGGCTCCTGGCAGGTGCTCAAGATCGGTCGTGGTCACCAGGAGATGCAGCGCGGCGTGATACCGAACAAATCGAGGGCCGAGGAACTGGCCACTGCCCAGTTCAATGCCACCAAGAAGGAGATGAATGCCAACGAGTCAAGAGGCAACTTCTTCAGGAGACGAAGGTGGGTTTAATAAATTATTATATAAAAGTTTATTCCTAAAATAACCTTTACTTTTTAACCGACAGATCGACGCACCGCCGCTCGAAGAGTCTGTCCCGCGAGAACTGGGACGATGTGGTCTTCTCCGACAGCATTTCCAAATTCCCCGCCTACGAGCGTGTCGTCCTGCGTCATCCTGGTTTTGTGCGACCCGTGGTGCTCTTTGGACCCGTTTCCGATTTGGCCCGCGAGCGTTTGGCCAAGGACTTCCCCGACAAATTCTCAACTCCTCTGCAGGATGACGACAAGTCCGCGGGAACTGCTAGTAGTGGAAAGTGCCGAATTGTACGACTGTCGAACATACGCGATGTGATGGATCGAGGAAAGCATGCCCTCTTGGATATCACCCCCAATGCGGTGGATCGCCTCAACTACGCCCAGTTCTATCCGGTGGTCATCTTCCTGAAGACGGACAGCAAGCACATGATCAAGCAGCTGCGCCACGGACTCCCGAAGGCGGCCCACAAGAGCTCCAAGAAGCTGCTGGAGCAGTGCCAGAAACTGGAGCGCGTCTGGTCGCACATCTTCAGCACCCAGATCGCGTTGAGCGACGAAGAGTCCTGGTACCGAAAGTTGCGCGATTCGATCGATCTGCAGCAGAGCGGCGCCGTGTGGATGTCCGAGTCCAAGGTGAGTTCTTCGTCCTGTCCAGATCTCAAGTCCATTCTAGTTGTTGTCTGCGTATTGTCCAATGTAGTTAGTCCTTAAGTTCTAATTGAAACCCTAAGCATCTCGTGGATGTCGTGATTCCATTTGATAACTTCGTAATATCTAACGATGTCCTAACTGTCCAAAAAGGTGATGGGAAAGTACAGTTTTCGGAACAGTATTATATAGTATAGGGGAGATTTAGGATTTGTATTTAAAATGGGATTCGTTTCTTTAAATGTTGTTAGTACTCTTAAAAAGATTTGATTTCAAGGTCATAAGATATGAAATAACTTCTCTTGGAACTAAAAAGCTTTAATAAATTGATATACATTTAAAGGTCTAATTAGTTAAGTAACTCCAAACAACACATAAACGTTTTTATATTTACCAAAATAATTTTAGTTTGTAACTTGCGAGAATGCCTTTTGATAGTAATTCAAAAACCAGTTTGAGTTACATTTTCCCCTTTTAAAACTTAAAATTACTTAGCACATTTTGAGGTCAATTAGCATAGCAACACTATAACCTACCAATAAATACCTACTTTCTTATTAAGTCAAGACGACAGCTTTAGAAAAAAGAATGTTTTAGTTATACCAAAGATTTCCCAGCCCAGTAATTTAATTCCCAATTATCTTGAACTAATTTTAAAACCCCTATAACTCTATAATTTCTACAAATGGTAATGGTCAATATTCTAATTTATACTTTCGAAACTTTTTCTTATTCGTTTTTTAAAACACACAACCACACACACACACATGAACTTACAAACATGCCCATGATTGTTGTCGACAAATCGTAAAAAATATAAACATATTAACAGTTCCCCGATTCCCCCACCGAAATGTTATTCCCCCCCTACATCGCCCAGCCCTGCAAATTGGCTTGCTGCCGTCCCATTTCATCGACCTCAGTGCCACGCTACTCGCAGAATCTCAATCTTAACCAGAATCCGAGTAAACCGTATTCGCTAACCCAGGGCCAGGCCAACACCCCTCCGCCGCCACGCCCCCCGCCCGTGGGCTATGCCCACAGCCAGAGTTTGGCCGAAAAACCCCGAGATAGGAGGTCCTATACCATGGTTCCGATCATAAAGCCCGCCTCTTCGATGCCCAGTGGCCTGGCACCGCCCGTAGATCCTGCTCCCATAATGCCACTGGAGGATAGTAACGATTCCCAGTACCATAGTTCTCAGCCAAATCTAATGAGTCAGAGCTTTTTGAACTCCAATCTAAATGGGGGCAGTACGACGAATCACTCGAACTTGGCGAGGGGCTTTCAACCCGGACCAGCTGCACAGGTCGGCCGCTATGGATTGCGAACCAATGCCCAGGTGGAACGTAGGACCACGCCCTACTACTACCACGAGCTGCTGCTGCAGAAGAATCTCTTCGACTCCAGTCTGAATCTTCTGCCCCAGCAGCAAGGTCAGCAGTCGGATCAGGCCAAGAGCAAGAACAGCAATCTGCAGCTGGAGCAGCAGCAGCAGCAGCAGCAGCATCTTGTGGATGCATCGAATACAGGCAAAAGGGCACCGATGGCCAAGCCACAGCAGCGATTCATTAGCAATGGTCAGGGTAGATCCAATTACTCCTCCTCCTCGGGATCACTTAGCAATCTTCTCGGCAATGGCAATGGGTTCAGCAATGGTCATGAGAGCAGTGATGGCACTTTGGCGGATGAGGGCAGCTTTTCGCTGGCCTTCAATAATCTCACCAATCAAATTGCCAGTCTCAATAATTCAAGTAGCCTAAACAATAATCAATGTAGTACTATTAGTAGCAGCAACAACAACAACAACAACAACAACCACAACAACAGCAACATTAATAATAATAACAATATAAGCCATGTTAATAATGCTGATTCCAACAACAATGTTGGCCAAATTAACGAATGCATTGCATGAGAATCGGTGTTAATTTAGTTGAAAGGGTTCAGGGAATGATTTTGGAGTTGTCTATATCATTCCCATTGGGACACAAAACTTTTCAACTGAATCTCTCTATCCTACCCAAACCAAACCCATTCTGTGTGTAATAATCGCATGTAGTTCTTCGTACTAAATTATTCATAAGACCCAAAACTCCTCATGTAGCATGATCAAGAACAATAATATTGTGTGTAGACCGCTACTCAACAAATATGTACATATAAATGTGTGTAATTGTGAAGCTAAAAGCATGTAGAGAGATCATGATTACCATATAACCCTCGATTAAGAAATTGTCATTTCAACGGGAAAGATGAAAGTATAAAACTTATTCTCTGCATTTCTTACACTTTTAAATACATTTTTATCTTTAAACATTTCCACTTTCTACGCCCAATGGAATGACAGTTTTTGTACCTCCAATCCTCCAAATCTCACCATCAATATATCCAAAAATGAAATTCTATTTGACAAACATATTTAGGCTAAGTATATACGCAAAAATCGCCATACAAATTTTTGCCAATATTTTTATAAAGTTGCTAACTAAATGTTTTTCGTTTCATTTGTTTCTTTTATTTACATACCAAAAAAATACCAAAAATACATCATCATGGTCATTCCCCGCTTAATCACCCGTAAAACCCGATGCATATATTAAAACAAACACCACCAAAATAATCAAAATGTCCTCGTCCAAACTAAAAACCAAACAAAATATATATTCAAAATACCAAATATCTTGTGTTCGTCCACACATTACGTATCCAAATGCTTCGCAATCGAACGCCGTTCAATCAATCGCAACGAATCGAATCAATCAATCAATCAATCAATCAATCATGATTTTTAATGTTTCATATACGTTTCTTGTTGCTGTTCTTGCGTTTTATTTACTATCAAAACAAATGTTGGTTGCTCTCAACGCGCTAAATTTGACATTCGAAAATCAACGAAAAAACCGCTTAAATTCAATTAACGCTCTGCGCCTAATCCGCAAAATACCAAAAATCCGAACCCCAGCCCGTAGAATCCCTCTCCGACGATTTCCTATTCCCCATGACCACATCCCGACTCTCGTATGCATCAAGTCCCGAATCCGATTTGGAACTGAGTCCGGGCCCATCCGCATCATTGTCGCTTGGCAATTTGCCGCAGTTGGTTAAAGCGAGCTCAGATCCATCGATTGCCACTAATCAGGATAACTTGGATAGGGATAGAGACATAATTGGTGAAGGACTACCACCTCCATATACGGTAAGAGGTCGAAAAACCAAAACAAACCTAAGAAACAAACATGCGAAATCAACTCAAACTCAAACTAAGAAATAAACTTGGCATGCGCTTCCACTAAAAAAAAACAAATACAAAAGATAATCAAACCAAAATTTAAACATTTTTCAAGCGCCCTAATAAAATGCATTAAAATAACAAAGGTCAACAAAATCACTGGAAATTTTTATATGTTTTATATGAAATTGTTAAAAACAAATAGTTTCCAATAATAACTGGGTTTTGTTGACCTATTTAACCTATCTATTGACTAATCTATTTCGCCGCCCACTCACCACACCTTGCAATGCACCTGCCACAGGTACCCTATGACCATGGTGTCCCCGGGAATCCCAATCGCCGCCAGACCATGGACTCCAGCAAGTACAGCATCTACGGCACCAATGTGCCACCACAGCCGCAGCCACCAGGCGGCGGAGGAGGAGGAGGAGTAGATCCGGCTGCAGTGAGGCCGCAATCCCTATACGGGATCAATGCCCCTGATCTTCCGCCCCGCATCGATCGTCAGTCCAAGCCGGGGGATATCCCCCTGAACACCTCGGGTTCATCATCGCGAAATGGAACCCTGGGCCGAAGTGCCCAGGAGCGTCTGTTCGGCAAGGCTGTGGTGCAGGACGATGTCCAAGCGGAGTACATCACCCGAAATGCTCTGGTCGGTGCCGGAGCAGCTGAAACCCTGGATCGCCAGCAGCAGCAGCAGCAGCAAACTCATGCCTCCCTGGAGCGACAGGCACGTCTGAATGCCCAGCTGAAGGCCAACGGAGGAGGAGGAGGCACCGGAGGAGGTGCATCCACCTATGACAGTGTGTCCAGCTACGATTCGTACAACAATACACAAATGGCCATGCAGAACCTGGGCCGACTGGGTCCCAATGCACCCGACGATCTCAAATCAGTGCCAAATGCAAGGTGAGCCTGTTAATATCTATATATTATATTAAAAATATTTAATTTTTATTTATTTTATAAATTATTTCAGTGGTCGCCCCTTGCCTCCGGTGGGTCAGTCGCATGACTACGGCCGTACTCCCCATGATCATCGCAGTTTCGGAGGACCCAACGATCTGAACCGCCAGAGCAGTCCAGGCAGGCCGCACTATCATGAGATGAATGCGTCCCGTAATATTGGTAAGCTATTCTTTAAATCGCAGGAGAATTCTTATTTATAAAAATATAAATTATGTTCTTTTCAGATCCTCGTAATGGCACACCACAGCGTCCCTCAAATCTGGGTTTAGAAAGCAGCCCGCGAAAGCCTTTGGTGGAGACCAAAACGGATTACGGAAAATACAGGTATGAACGATAAAACCCAATTAATTGTTCAGGATACTCCCCCAGAAATTGTACATATCGCAAGGAACTGTTAAAAATATAAACCAACTACTTTACTTTCTCTTTTTCCTGCGTCGTCGTTATTATTCAACTCACTCGCATGCATTTGTCGACTGTGTCGTAAATATATTCTTTTGTATCTCTCTGAATATATGAATATAAAATATGAATAATTGTGTCCATGTATATGTCCCGGGTCCATTAGACGCTATCACCTCCATGCGCCCCATTTGCAGCACTTGCATTTGATGCACTCGCGCTCACCCCCCTCCTCGTTGTCGCTCTCACCTTCGCCCTCGTCCTTGCCCCTTCAACTGCCACCCCTACACCCCCTACCCATGCCCCTCCCCATGTCCTGCGGCCTTCAGCTGACCCAGCAGCAGCTGCTCCGCCTCTCCTCCGGCGGCTTCGATCGTCGTCCCATCGCTGCACCACGTCTGCATGCCCTGATGGCTCCACTGGCACCACTGCCACCTCCTGCCCTGATGTCCAGCGCCTCGGCCTACGACACTTTGGTCTAAGCAACGAAATCGAAAACGAACTTATTTAATAGATAAACTACGACTCTTTTTATATGCGAAAATGCACTAGAGAAATCCTTTGATTATTCCTTTTGATTCTCCCCAAAAAACAACATTCGAGATCTGTTTAAAACTATATTTTACTTTTCAAAAATATCTTGTGTATTGTATTAGCTCCAAACAACCATGTACATATATTTTGAGAGCCCAAACCCAAAGTGCAATAAATGATATTCACACCTGTTCGACCCAGACTTTTGAATGCCCGTCTTAGCACTTTGAATAACTTTCATATGTCTATCACACATGTCCTTATAATTACAAAAACTTTTTCTCTTTCTTGCTTATGTTTTGTGCTCGCCATCATCAACTGTTTAAACACAATATCACACTCCCACAACCACTGCCACCCATAACGCAACTATATCACCCGATCCACAATCCCGAAAACCACATGAATCAGTCGCAACAACTCTGTCACGCAAGCGGATTACACCAAGCTGCCGAAGACGGCGCCACATGGAGTGGTTCCACCTCCGAATGTGCCCAATGGTCAGAACCAGATGAATGGCAGCGGAACGCCCAGCAGCAATGGCAGTGGACCGTTTAAGCCGGTGCCACCGCCGAAACCCAAGAACTATAGGCCACCGGTGCAAAGTGGTGGCAGCAGTGGAAGCGGTGGCACCACTCCCTGGGAGAATGGGGTAAGTTTAATCTTTAGGTGATACCTTTTTTGAACCTTGAACTCATTTGGTAAATCTTCTTTTTAGGACTCCGGTTCCCCACGTTCCCCCAACGGCTTCTATTATCCACCAACGCCCTCGCATCATCACTACGGCCAGCAGGCGACTCCGGGTTCACCCAGCAATGGACACATGCAACCACCGCCACCGCAGCAGCAGCAACCCACTTATGGAGGAAGCAATGGCAACTACGGACAGGCTCCACCACCTCAACCATATCCGCAGGCCAATGGCTACAATGGCAACAGTCACCACTACAACGGGGGCAGTGGCACAGGACCCTATATAGCACCACATCGCGGCATGCCACCGCCAATAGGTGAGCTATATCCTCTTAAGTGTTTATTTGAAATACGAACGGGACATCACTAGTTAGAAGAAGTTCAATCCTAGAACAAACTTTTATATATTGCTTTTCTAACGGCCGATTTCTCAATGTCATGTTATCTTTTGTCATTGAATTAAATTGCTGTTTCAGAAAAATGTAATCTCTGAATGACTCAGATATAAATCGTTTAGATATGGTAACGTTTTTAGTTCCTAACCTAAACCTCACATTGAGAAAACGAATTTGTATTTTCAAACAATTTTACTCCATGTTAAGTTTTTAACATATAATCAACTGCAGCCTTAACCTGACATTGAGAAATCGATCCTAAAACTGTCTTAAAATTTCATTAAAAATATTCCCAAAATTCCAGAGATATCTTTTATAATACCCACCCTTTACAATTACCCATAGGAAACCTACCACCTCATACCCCTGAACGCCATGCCCTGGATTTGGCTGGAAGTCGGGAGCAGCGTGGTTCGGCCTTCGAACTTTATCGTAAACCGCAAATCGGAGCTGCCGCCGGGCACCATCACAACATGAGGTGAGTCCATGTCAGATACCCGTAGCCCCTGAATTTTCCATCCCCCTGATAAATCCATTGCTCCTCCAGGAGTATATCTTCCTTCCCAAACGATACAAAAAAAAATAATAAAACACACACACACGAAAAACATACAGAAATCTCTTTGATCCCCCTCAATTTTCAACATTTGTGTTAACGAAAAATGTTTTATATTCTTGTTAAATGCCATTTTTGTACTTTACAATACTCTATCAAAAACATCCAGTCAATCAGTCAGCCAAAACAATCAGTCAATCAATCAATCATTATGCCAATCTATTCATAATTTCATACGGTTGCTGGTCATTACAAATTATTCGATGCAAAAATTTCACGAAAAACGCACAACAATGAAAACAGATCGCATATATTACATAATTCAAATAATTATTGTATTTTGCAATAACCAAAATTATTAACCAAACCATAAATTAAAGCTTAACAAAATTTGTAAAAAGTTGAGCGCATCACGCACATAAAAAATGAAAACGAAAATAAAACATTTTTCGGGTTAACTTCTATTTGCCATTTTTTACTATACAGTACAGAGTCGTATCCACATTTCTCTATTCTTAAACTCAAACTCGTACTACTACTTATTATGATCATGCTTTTTAGCTGATTGTTCTTAAACAACTACTCTTAATAGATTTATCGGGTACTTAAAAAGTTAATCTTGAATCTAACTACGGTTTTGGGTAAAGTCAACTTTTTTAATTAAAAATAATAACTAACAAAAAACTACTTTAAACTAAAGTGTAAACAACTGGTAAATGGTATTTATTTTTCTCTACAGTTTTGGTTAATTTGCAAAGTATTTAAATATAATATAAGGTTATATTATACATATGCGCTTCTTGTGTGTCTTTGGCGAAAGTTTTGCAGGAATAAAATGCCAAGTTAGTCAGGGTTGTTCAATGTTTTACCTTCAGCATTCACATTATGAAAAGGAAGTAATTATTGGTTATTTAGCTTTGGCGCCACATTTCCTTGAAACAAATTGTATCCGAATGTACATTTTTGGTGTCACAGAAATGCCCTATATATATCTTCAAAACTTGAATACGATAAATTCCCCAAAAAGGTATATAAGCTATTTGAGTAAATTATTCTTAAAAAAAATTAAATATATTTGCGCATACTGTGCCACTTGGTAAAAATAGGTATTCGGTCTCGATCTTTTTGAATATATAAAGTAAGGATCGGAGTATTTGTACACCACACAAAATTCCCTAGATCGAACCCATTGAAAACCCCTTGCTAATTACACACAAAACTTCCGAATCATGCAACGAATCTTTAGCGAGATGGAGCCGTACGATGAGCGTTACGATGATTACTATAACATGCCACCTCCTGCCGCCCATCCTTCCCAAGGGCATCACATGCAGAGATCCCGGTCAGCGCCGCGTTATCCCCACGAGCGGCCTCCACAGGCCCAAGATCCCAACTATTACGGCCACTATGGAACCTCTAGAGGTCATAGTCAACCACGTCAGCAGTATCCCCAACATCACCAGCAGCAGCAGCCGCAGCCGCAGCAACAGCAGTATTACGATGACCGTGGCATGGAGATGGCTCCACCGCCACTGCCACCGCACAAGAAGAAGAAATCGGTGCTGAAGAGCCCGCTGGTGGCTCTGAAAAATGCCCTTCTCAAGAGCACGAGGCCCCTGAGGAGGATGAACAGCATGGTGGAGCCGGAGCGGAAGCCCAAGGGTCTGCGACGCCAGCAATCGATGTTGGAGAGGGGTGTGCAGAGACCATACTATCCGGATGAGTATCCCACCTATCCGGCTGGTGGCTTTGAGGAGCGTTCCCATGGCGGTCAAGGCATGATGCCACCCCATCCGCAGGATCCCTATTACCAAAGAGGTGGTCACTATCCGACGCAACAGCAGGAGATGATGAACAGCACATACCAGAATCTGGAGAGTGAGGATATCTATGGGAATATTGGGAACACTGTTCCTCGAATGCCGCATCACCAGGACAATGGTTACGGATATGACCAATATGATCTCTATGCGAATCGCGCCTGCATCGATCTCGAGAGAAGGCAGGCTGAGGCAGCTGCGGCTCCTGGTGGCCGGAATGGCAGAAGGATCGTAAGGCGTCACAGCACCACGACAGCGGATCGAGGAGGAAATCCAGGACCCGCGAGGAGACCAATGATCAGTCCCGGCTACGAACAAGATCCCCAGGAGGTCTATCAGACCCGCAACGGAGCCTATATGCTGCCCGATCAGCGAAGGGCGCCCAATTCCGAGGTGATGACCCGCCGGAGATTCTATCCGGGAGCGGCCAATGAGCAAGCCGAGGAAGAACCCCTCTACCAATCCCGTCGTGAAATGCAGCGGGAAATGCAGCGGAATCATCTGTACCAGTCGAAACGCGAAATGCAGGAGAGGATTAGCCAGGGCAAGAGGGACATGGAGCGGGAGTTTAGCCCGCAGAGCAGCAGCAGCCAGTCGGAGGCCTCCAATCCGGAGGCAATATACCAGAGTCGCAGGGAAGCTAAAGCCCAGCTGAGGGATCAGATCTATCAGACCAGACGGGAAGCCCTGGACAGCATGGCTGAACCGATTTATGTGTCCAAAAGGGATATGGGCAGACCGGCGCCCATTTACGAGTCCCGGGAGGAGAGTATCCTCCAGTCCAGAGAGAATGAGACAGATGAAAAAAAGGAGAAGGAAGGCAAAACAGAGCAGATCCAAGTGGAGATCAATGCTCAGCCAGAAGAGCAGGTGGAAGATTCCACCCTAAGTCGATCGGATCTGCAGAAATCTTCGGATACGGTGATAGAGAATCCGGCAAGGGCTCCTCTGGTTCAGGACGAGGTCGATGACGAGGAGGAGGATGAGGCTCAAGAGGATCAGGCTGAGAGTTCTGCGGAACAGACAGAGCATCCAACGGCTATTGAGAATAGCCAGCACAATGAGGGAATGCTGGCCAGTGAAACACACAATGAGTCGGATGATGTCTTTGAGGCAGCGGATCAGGTTCCTCCGCTGGCACCTCCGCCAGCTCCTATTCAACCACCGACCCCTCGATCCGGTAGAGCTCCCTTTCACATCTCAAACATCCTGAAGCGAACAGCTCCCCCGCCGAGTTCCCCCATCGGCGACAGCTGCACTTCCATCGAAACCCAGTACACATCCCAAGCCAGCCTGCCAGTGGGTCCACCCAATGCCACCAGTACTCCGTTCAGCAGTAGCATGTCCCTGCCCATTGCCGGACCAGTGAATAACGCTCCGCCGGCCAACGGAGGACCCTTTCCCACCCTGCCCCGTGAGCCCAGTACCTCCCGCGGATTCTTCGACTCCAACGGCGGCACTCTGGCGGATAAGCTGTGGCACGTCTCCCTGCAAATCCCGCCCGGAGCCATTCCGGCTGGAGTGCGTCAGGAGATCTACTTCACCGTGAGCGATCCCCGGATGGGACAAGCCGTCGGCGGTCCTCCGCTGGACATGGAAAATGGTTGGTCCCCCTTAGCAAACACACACACACTCTACTCCGTATTGTATCCATCCACCAAAAACCACCGCCACTACCACAAACCTCTTAAAAAAAACACGTGTCCACTGTCTTTGACTTTGTTTTTTGTTACAGCATTATTTAGTTTTTCTGTTTTTATCGTTTATCGTTTGTAAGCTTTTCCTAATGGTGGCTGGTGATTTGTCGTAGTTTAACCATTAGTTGTAGTTTTAATGTGATACTAACAAGTAGATGTGGCTTCTTGCATGTAATTTCATATACATTTTTATTAAAACCTATAATTTTGAACACTTTCCAGCATTTATTATTATTTAAAAGACCCATGAATACTAGTTTTATGTTTTCTATTTCTAAATATTCCTAAAGCCTTATTTTCAAAACCCTTTATATAATGTCTTTACAAAATAGCACAAATACTTCATGTTTCCCAACGAATGAATTCTATGCCTGTGCCCACTTACACTTCCTATAACACTCTCTAAAAAACACAACCCTAATTGCATTTAAATAAAAAATATAATCCATATCACCGACTAATTCTCGTATTATTTGCCCTCGTAGGTGAGACAATGCTGTCACCGCTGGTGATGTGCGGGCCGCAGGGCCTTGAGTTCCTCGTTCCGGTTACACTCAACATTCCGCACTGCGCCGGACGAACTGCCTCACTGGGACTGGCCCTCAAGGCGACCGACAGCGAGAAGAACCTGCACACCGAGTGGGACAACATCGATCTGCCCAGCAATGCCGCCGCCCACACAGTGTCCGTCAAGGTGGATCACTTCTAATCATTAAGATTCACAGCACTTCATATGCACTCATCCCCCAACTTGAACGATATACGCAATTGTAAATAGATCCATAATACCATAATATATAAAATGGGCACCATTGAGGCCGCAATTCCAGGGCAAGCGAAATGAGCTCAGCAAAGAGGTAGAGATAGGCATTGCTTATAATATATTTAATTTAATTCAATATTGTCTGTTAATTGTGCCTTTGAGTGATCGTTTGGCTCTGCCTTTGAACTATAATGTCGAGCTAGAAATTAATCAATCGAATGCAAAGGATATTTGTATAAAGCGACTAGATTTTAGTTTCATAAACAAATTATTTTGTATATTTTAAATCAACCAATTACTATGTATTTTATATATTTACATAATTTTAATGCATTTTAAATGATATATGTAACTATTTGACGTTTTATTAGATATTCGCATATTGTTTCGAACCCTCGATCCATTTCAATTGCATTCAAATTGTTAATTGCGCGCAAGTATTGCATGCAACAGTTATTATATATACCATAAACATTTATAAATCGTAGCGATATCCTTAGAGCCTATACACGCGCCTGTATAACCAGAAAGAAAATCATACTATACAAATATTTATACGCATTTTTGTATTAAAGATTATACACACGTGGAAAGTTTGGGAATAAATAAAAGAGCAACAATAATAATAACAATGTGAAATCATTTATTGGCATTATAAAGGTAGCGTATTGGAAGTTCTTCTTAAGATAGAGTTAACATAGCGCTAAATTTAATAAGGTTCTCATTAACTTGTTGCTTCTCAGAATTGATTTAATTTTCGGTGTTTAATATTATAAATATAATATTTCATGTTCATATGTACATTTTCTTAAACCTACTTATTTCCCTTTAAATTCTGTCATTATTTTGCCGCCATATTTGTCTTGCATTAAATCTAAATTATTATTATAATTTGCTAAACAATAATTCGACATATCAAAGCGTTGCGGATTTTCTTCCATTAGTTTGCACAAATCTTTTCCTAATGATGCAACAAACAAGTTATTATTTAAGTATATTAATTTTATCGAGGGACATTTTACAGAAAGAAAATTATAATAATGTTCATACATAAACCATTTCGACATTTCTAAAACGGTGACTCCAATATACAATGGTTTATCGTAGGTAATTTTAGTCTTTGCTGACATAATTGCAGCCAAATTATTGGGAAATATCTCAACGCCACGAAAATTATTTCTAGCAACTCGTTGTCTAAATCCCGGAGAATTCCGTCCTGACCGATAATGTGTCAATAGTACAACATCACAATGTTTTTCTACATTTTCTAATGACTTACCAAGGACAAAACTATTCATCGACCCAAAGAACTGCCTTTCAAACTCATTTTCAGACAATTTTATTTGCGATCTATTAAAATCAACATATGTTTTTAGCCAACTGGATTGATTAAAAGATAATACTCGGTGTATCTTCGATATTACCAGACCATTTTGTAAGCATAATTGCAGGTGTTTCAAATGAATAATATAGTTTTTTTTGTCACTGAAATCCGCTATCAGTATTTTATGATGTCCACCAGGAAGTGTTTGACTTTGAGGGCAGAAAGGCATGTCATTATGGCTCCTATAAAGATGACTTGGATACTCGAGGTCTACTTCTAATATGTAACCTACATCTGCATCTGACGATATTTCTTTGACATCGAACTTTTTAATTTCGTGTTCATTTAAAAATGAAAAGTTAGAAAATGGTAGTGGCTGGCTCATTGCCCAATCACTTAAATTGTTTGCCTCTATGCTGGCTAAATAAGTAATGGGCTTTCTGGGATCGAAATTATTTAATAATTCATTATTTGCAGTGGCAGTCTCTTGGTTCCATTGAACAAGTCCCCCTCTAACTGCGCTTTTCAGAAAAGATACCATTTCGGGATCACTAACTAAGTCCAAAATTATTTTTGTAACCTTTAGCATCGCATCCCATGACATTGATGGAGCTGTAGAATAATTAAGTGGGTCTAGGTTATATACTTTTAAGCAAAGCCCTCTAAAGTATTCAAAAACGTCTGCCAAAATAATGACATCTCTTTCCAAATATATTTTCAAGTATTCTCCAATACTATGGCAATTAAAAATATCCCATACCTGACGAGCAGTTATATAATCTTGAGGACTAAATGTATTTTTTTGAAAATAGAGAAAAAACTCCTTTTCAGGTAGTTGTGGTTCCCTAAGTTGTTCCATACTTTCTAAGTAGTTTTGGGGGAATACCTTTTTTTGACACATTGGTTCAAATAGCACATCCAGATATTTATTACCAAGATTCCTTAATTTTTTCTTGTCCAAATAACTGAAAAGTTTTTCTACATTGTAACGCAAAAAGTTATTGGAGTCTAAAAACTTAATTTGAAACCGATCACATCCGTTGATCACATAATTTAAAATAAACATTGTATACAACTCTTGGTTGCCAGGGATGGGCTTTACATCTTTTCCCAATTCACTAAACAATAAATTAATATCAAATCTCGTTAAATGATTGAAAACTACTGGGAAAAAAGGATGTAAAAGCTTATACTTGGTTTTGCAGGCCTCATGGACAGGCCCCAAATATACTCCCGAAAATTGGTGAAAAAACTTATCCAAGTCGTCTGTGCCGACTTCTTCGTTGCAGACACTGCATATTCCAGACTTCTGCGTATATTCGTCAAAGGTGTCATTTTTTGTCTTTGGAAATTTCCAATACTTGTAATAAAGACCTCGCAACTTATCCTTTAGTGTTTGGCAGAACTTCTTTATGCAATCGGAACCTGTAAGAGTACGATTACTAAACATTTTTATTTGTACCTATCTGTAAATACTTACCATCAAACGTACAAATTTCATTTAAATGAGGGTTATAATAGTGGACAATATAAAAAGAGGCAGCCCACGCTGCCGAGGATACAGGTTCCAAGGAAGACTCTATATCCGCATAAACTACAATTGGCGGAGATATGTTTTTTGGGCGCGATCTGAAATAGAGTTTGGTTTTTGGCATGGGGTAGATAGCCGCAGGTTCGTTTCCACAATCATGAAGTTTGTTGCTTTTCTTGGGATAAAATTGAAAACATTTTTCACAAAAATTAGCAGATATTTTTGCTTTCGAAAATTGTGAATAGCATAATTTGCACATGCTTGTAATGTATGCGTAATGCATTGTTTGATCAATCGCATTATGTAATGCCAGCAAATTTATATGACGAGATCTTATTTCCTTCGTTCTAATTGTTGGTCCAACGACGTTCTTTCCATCATCATCAACTTCATAAACATTGATGCTGAAGTCCGTGTTATTACTTTCGAATCGTCTAATGCCTTCTATGCTTATAGGAAACTCTATATCAGAAAAGTCTAGTTTAACCCCATCGTAACAAATTACGTCTTGGGAAATATCGAAAATCTTATAATGTGATGGAAATGTTAAACATTCTCGCTTATGTTTTTTTTTCGAATCCTTTTCAAAAGTTGTATTTTGAAATTGTAGAAATCCAAGATATGCCAATATACTCCATTTGAAACAGAAATTATCATTATTCCTTACGTTAATAATGGCATTTCGACTTCTTATCTTTGGAGGAGCAGGTATGAACCCAGCTGCAGGTGTATGTTCCAATTTTATTACTGTGATGTCAAAACAATTAAAACATTTTATTGACAAATCCTGATAAGCCTTGGAATGTTGGAACTCAATGGTTGAAGATACTAAATGATTCAGAGCTTCGGAAAATTGTTCGACGAGAGAATAAGTTTCATAAGCCGCCTTATATGGTGTAGCAAAATGCTTGGTTAATTCCAATTTTTTACCAACTTCGGATTCATTATTATATAGCCCATATACCTTTAAAGTGAATTTAATGCTTCTGTATTCGCTCAGACAGTAATGAAAAATTTTGAGAATATCATCATAGCACTGATCTATCAACTCGTGAAGGTCTAGCTTACTTTCTTTGGGATAAATTCGATACGATATTACGGGAAAATGTGACTCCATTGAAATGGGTAAAATATGTGCATTGTGTTCTATGTACGTAAGAACAGCAACTCTGTGTTTTTCTGATGTTTTATGCCGCATTTCCATTTTTGAATTATAGATTTCATTGCAATCGCAGCACTTTATCTTCCAGTCATCAGAACTACACGATTTTGTAAGTTGTTTTTCCTTGAGTAACAGACGATGGTCCTGCCATTTTAATGAACGTTTTGCTGATTTTGAAGAAGAATTTTTCATAATAATTTCAAAAGCATTGTCATGCCCTACACAACCTTCGTAATGAGTTTCGAATTCCACGAAGGGAATGTTCCTGAAGCACAAATCACAAGTTATTATGGTTTCCATTTTGCTTTTAAATGGGACTGGTTTAATTTCGTTTATTCACATCCGCCGGTTCGAGAAGACTGAGATCCTTTTTTTAAACCGTTCCCATATTTATACATACTTAGGTACCTATACTATTCTTCCTCCTAATGAGGTACTCATAAAATAATCCGCATATGTTGATTTTGAACGGTCCGGGCAGGTCATTCTGGTCCTTTTTAAATACCTAAGTAAACATGGGTGCGGAATGTAACTGATAAAAATAGGACATAGAATAAAGGAGGTGGGAGATGCTAATAAAAATGTTACAAAAACCACTATTCAAAGTGCCCATCATTATATATACACACAATATATTTTGTATACGTACGTAAAAAACTTGCACAGAATATATGTATTTGCTTTAAGTGCACTGCTTCGCAACAAAAGCTAACAAAGACTCGCAAAGCACTTTAAATCTTACAGATTACATCGAGTTTACGCTTCTAGAGATTTGATTATTTAAAATATAATTACAAAACTAAGCAAAAGAAACAATTAAACAGTCTGATAGTCTGTTGAGGTCAAATTCCTACGTGGCAGGCGTGGCTTTTGCGTCTGGCACTGCTGTTGTTGGTGCTGCATTGGGTATTCCCGCCGAGGCGGAGGTCATCGAGGTTGTGAGGAGTATCTCCTGATCGGGAATGACGGATACGGCCTCCTTCACATATCCGTAGATGTGCTTGCGCGTATCGTTGACAACATCGCGCACCATCAGCTTGAAAAAGTTGGTATGCAGCGGCGTTTCCGCATAACGTTCGTACTGATCCAGGGAATCCTGCAGTTTTAGGGTTAGGTCGTAGTTCTTGCGCACCACATCGAGTATTTGCTCCTCCGTGGGCGTAGAGAGGCCCTGTTCTGCCAGCCATTCCTTGATCTTGTTCTGGAAGTGCTTCACAATGGCTAGGATGTTCACCAAGGCGTTCAATAGTTTGATTACATCGTCTTTGTACTCGCACTCTCCCATCGTTGTGTAGCGAAGAACTAAAGTTAAAATTATTATTTTTATTTGTATTAAAAAGTATTTTAGGACCTTGAAAACTTACCCATTGCATGTATTTCCGTAAAGACTTTCTCTTCGCGGTTCAGTTCATAGTAGAGCTCATCATAGCTATTTGTGGTGGCCAGGAAAGTGTCGCCGTACGTGATAAACAAATTAAATATGTTCACTACCTGCAGCGACAAATTGAATATGTTGCACTTTTTGACCAGCGTCTGTTCCTGGTTGACCAGGAACCGCAGAAGGCCAATCAGCGCCGACCAGAGTTCCTTCCACGGATAATTTAGCCTCACTCGGCATCTCTTCTGGTAGCACAAAATCCGATGGATAACACCAATGCAAAGCAAATACAATTCCATGGGGAACTTCTTCATCAAATGGGAAACAATAAACTCCACCAGCAGATCCAGCAGAGTGGCAGCCAGAGGCTGGGATTTGCCCACCCGATCCACATTCAGCTTGCGATGACGCATCTGCGCCCGATGCAGCATAACCTTGAAGGTCAGATTGCTGTCGTGCATCATTGAGTTGGCGTACTGATCCTCCGAAATGCAAGTGAGGATGAGGAAGCACAGCTTCAGATTTGCAATGCTCGACTCGTTCTTGTTGTCCTGCATCACGATGGAGCAGTATTGAAAGACGGCCACCAGCAGATTGGTGGGATACTGGGTAATGTCGATGATGGGTGCATTGGATAAATCCGGCACGGGTTGGGCCAGACTCAGAGTGTTACTGGGCGAGGGCGGGGCACTGGACTCCGCCTGCGTGTGGGCCAGAGTTGTGATGAAGTTCCTATTTAAGTGCACTGCCTCGTAGAGGGCTAGTAGAAGGCCATTATTGGCCTTGATCTGCTGCACCCGTTCGCATCCTTCATCCGAAACAAACATGTTGCCCACAATATTCGACAGCGATGAGAACCAGGAGGAGGATTGCACATTGTTTAGGCTTTGGATGTACTGGCGACAGAAGTCAATCAAAGACTGTGATATCATTTGGCCGTAGCTGGAATTAAGATAAAGTTTCGTTACTTTCGAAGTAAGATATGGGAGTGCGTGGCAAGTTATCTATTATCTATTTAGTGACGTCAGCCACCAGCTGCTGGCACATAAGTAAACATGGTTTGAATCACCAAGGGTTAAATATTTGGTTTTTTTTTAGCTTTTTATATTCGTACGCCACCAAAGGATTCACCAGATCTACTCACCCATTCAGGGCCAGCTCATCGGCGAGTATGGAGAGCTGCACCACGTAGGGATTGGTGGCCTCGTGCTTTCGATAGTTGACCAGGATTGTGAGCAGGATGACAATATCGTGCCCATGCTGGCTGCGGAACGTAGGATCGCTTAGTAATCGAACGAAGGCGTCGAACATGCTGTGCATCATCAGGTGCTCGAAGAGGGCGTTCTGGTTGACATTGTCCGTGCCCGTGACCAGGACCTGGAGCAGTTTGAGGCACATGAAGCGGGCGTTTTCGGGAACATCGCCCAGCAGGATGCGATTGCAGTACTGCATCAGCAATTTCAGCCACTCGTCCATCTTCTCGTGGCCAAATATCTCGTTGAGGATGTTGCAAGTGGGATCTGCGTTGGACTTTTTGAATATTCCGTAGAACAGGGAGCACAACGTTTGCAGGCTGTTGCACAGGCGCTTGGGATGATCTTCTGGGGGAATCAAAGAATATAGATGACTTCCGATATATAGATAAAGGTCTAACTGGTCTACCCGTGTCCAGCATTTCGATGCACCTCTGGAAGAGGGTGTTCAAATTGGGTTTGACCAGCTGCAGCTGCTCATTGTTAAGTTTTCCGATCTCATTCTCCAGTGCCTCGAAGTTGGGCTGCAGCAGGAAGAACTCGTTCCAGAACTCGGGACTCTCGCTGCTGGGATCCTCGCCCCGGCACAGCAGTTCGTAAATGTAGACCACCTGCAATGGAATCCGAAACCAATTAGCCATCCAAATCACGAATCACCAAGGGCGGAGTTCGGAAAACCGCCGGGACAAACCTTCTCCTTGGGCCTCTTGGTGGAGCCGCTGCCACTTCGCTTGCGTGAGGTCATGACTGGATGTGGAGTATATCGACCTACGGGATTCGTTTCAGAAACTCATAGTCTGCTGCAGTAAAAATATGGGAAGTTGGCAGAAATAGTGGGCAATATTTAACTTGGTGATTAGGGTGCGACCGTACCCGTGTGCTGACGAAATACCAACCAAACGGGCCTACTTCACTGCGGCATTGCCAACGCAAAGTGTGATGCAAAATGCAATTTCATACATTACTTATTTATTATAACTTTTGTTATTAATTAGAGTTATCAAATTTAAATATGTTAGTTTGACAAAAATCAGAATTTATGTTAGTAAGCAATAAGTAAATAATCGATTACCTATCGATACCGACATTTGTTGGCCTTCCACTTCAAACCGATAACGGTCACACTGACCAACAGCTGATCCTAGCACGCAGTAGCTTGTGTTTTTTCCGTGCTCTTCGAATTTCACAACAATTGGTCTATTTATTGATTTATTAAAGTGACAACTACTAATCCAGCTAAAAATGTCTCTGGTTCGAAACTCCTCCCGGTTGCTGCGATCACAGTTGAAGCGTGTGCAGAGTGTGCCGGTGGCATTATATCACGAAAATGTAAGTTTAGCCACCCCCCCCGAATTGGCAAATGCCGCGCGGAAAGTTCTTTCGTAATATCTAGAAGCTGTATAATATAGATAAGAGCCGACTTTGTCTGTTTTGATAGACAGCGCTTCAGGCCTTAATAGAATCTCTGGTGACTAACCTACCTTTACACTTCTACACGCAGGTCGTTGAACACTACGAAAACCCGCGCAACGTGGGCTCGCTGGACAAGAAGGACGTCACCGTGGGTACCGGCCTGGTCGGAGCTCCCGCCTGTGGCGATGTGATGAAACTGCAGATCAAGGTGGACGAGAACGGCAAGATTGTGGATGCCAAGTTCAAGACCTTCGGCTGTGGTTCGGCCATCGCCAGCAGTTCCCTGGCCACCGAGTGGGTGAAGGGCAAGTCCATCGACGAGGCCGGCCAGCTGAAGAACACGGACATCGCCAAGGAACTGCGCCTGCCCCCTGTCAAGCTGCACTGCTCCATGCTGGCCGAAGATGCCATCAAAGCTGCCCTGGCCGACTACAAGGTCAAGCAGCAGAAGAAGGAGGCTATCTAAGGGGGCGGAATGGAATCTGTGAATGTAGTAGAGCGCATCTCTGAACAACTACTAAAAAAACAGCTATAAGTAAACTACAATACAATACAATACCATATACTATATAGATACTTGGCATTAGGTCGTAGTATGCGATTATTCGCTAGAGCTCTGTGAGTGGTGAGTCAATTAGTGTGAATACAATGCAAAGCGGTTAAGATAAACTGTTAATGGTAGTGTTTTTATTTTGCAATCATATACGAAGGTAATCTGATAGTTTATATAGATACAATTGTATTTCCCATTAACAAGTTTTTCTTAACCAATTCCCACTGCTCTTAAACCACTCCAACTGATTAATGCTCTGATTGTGATTGCAGATTGGCCGCGTGACTGCTGATAGGAGTATAGGATACGACTTTCATTGATACTGACGGATAGCTGGAACTGATCTTGTATGAATGCATGTCCACGTGTGTATTTTAAAGGGGGATTCTATGTAATCCCATGAGCTAATTAAATTGTCTGTTCTGTTATGCAAAATATAATCTTGCTTCAAAAATAAATAAAACATTCCCGTTGGAATAAAAAGTATATGAATATTTTATTGCACCATTAGTGAAAGATGTTCAAGTGTAAATACGAGTTGAGATGGGACTGCTACTGGTCCTTAGGATAGACGAACGCTCACACCGCCGCCGCACTCGCCCTTGGACTTCTGCTCGAATGCTGTGAATGGATTAATTCGGATGACATTCTATGTGGATGCAATTAAGGATCTCTTACGGTCGTCGGCGTGCTGGCAGTTGTAGTTGGACATGACGCACGGGCTTCCAAAGGTGATGAGACGCTCCTTGCTGCTGTTCTTGGCCTTGGCGCAAACGGGTTCGTAGACTTCACCGCAGTTCCGCTGGCAACCGGTTGCCGGCTTCTTGGTGTCCTTGGCCGGAGTAGCCAGGACGAATGCCAACAGGCACAGAGCTGAAAGAAGAATAACATTAATATCGGAGGACTGTCATTAATTTGTAACCCCTTTGTATTACTTTCATATTTTATTTTAAAAAAATCTGCTCAAATTTTAATTTGAAAACTGCATACTTTGATTTCTAAAAAAGTAATTTGAAAATGTCATCACCATTTGTGTTTAAAATAAATCAATATTTGTAGTCCAAAATATAATTAGTTCTGTATGATTATTCATTGCGTTCCTTGTCTTAATTGATATCTGAATAGCTTTGTATTTTTGTAAGAAGCAGGATTTTTTCTGGAGTAGTAATTGCTAAGTAGCTTATCTGTTTTTGTTTTCGATCCCTACTTAGATTCTCCCTTTTTATTTTTTATACCAATACCAAACCATAAAGGAGTATTTACCTAGAAAAGCAAACAGAGCGAAACGCATTTTGAATAACAAACGATATTTCCACGAAATCACAAATAGAATAAAAACTGTTTGACTTTCGCAAAAACCGGCTTCGAATCGCGTTAGAAGTGAACTGAATTTTAGACTACGAGATTGATCACCTTATATACGAAGCCGGGCTCATGAACAATAGAAAACCAGCACAGATACAGCTACAGAATTTACCTATAGATGGACGGACAGGCGACACATATATGATGGGAATCGTATCTCTCACCTCAACCCACACAATCGCGGATAGATGAGTATTAAAAACAGCCAAGTAAACATAAAGTGCACTTGTTTATATGAGTACCGAGCCAGCGGGATAACAATGGCGGGTCAACGAGATGATAATGATGATGCTGTGGCAGAACGGCCCCCGCTGGACAGCAATTTGGATAGATAATGGGTTTGATCAGGCTGGATCTGAGCTTGGGCGGGTTTTGAGTGACACGCGTCGCCGGTTGAAAGCGGTTCTCATTTCTTTTATATTATTTATCCACTTTGCGGGGCATCCCATGGTGACATCCTGAAAAATCTATACTGAATTACCATTTGTCCCCTAACCACATTGTAATCGCAGAGAACCCAATTTTCGAAACAAACAAATTGGGTTTTTCTTTGCTTTATATCGAAATATATAAAAATTGTTATAATTTTTAATTGGTCAATGTTACTTGAAAGTTTTCTGAAAAAAAATGAATTGTCTTTGAATTGAAAGCGGAACGTCCTATTTTTTTCTCTGATCCAAAGATTGTGTAACCGTAATGCAACTGCAACCCAAGACAATAAAATTGTAAGGCCGTTTAATTCAATTTGATCATCAACCATTAAAATTAAGATATTATGCCCAAAATGGGGAAGATGACAAACTTTAATTAGCCCAGTTCCGTGTTTGAATGACTCAATTTTAAATTGCAAACGTGCCTCTCTAAAGAACGTGAAATGTCCATGAATCAAATTTGTTTTCATTTCACATTATCTTAATGACTTGTTACTTATAATTCCTTATTGTTCGTCATTATTACAAATGACTTTTAAAAAATAAGCAGAGCGTTAATAAGAAAAATTTTCACTTTTATTTCGGAAAAACTGAACGGTATCGATACAGAAACCCTTTAATGGAATACATACTTTCTTATTATTGGATTCTACTATTCTCAAAATATAACATTTCTACTAGATATACAAAACATTTTTTAAGAATCATGCATATCTATACATACAATGTACATTATAGATATGTATATGTATATAAATATCCGATTTAGAGCTAATGGGTTTCCAAAAGGTACGACAGCTGTCATTTTATTACTTGTTTATAATTTAGCGCGCTTCTCGGATTTTCAAAACAGCAGATGCAACAACTCTAGAGGTAACAGTCGATAGCAGGTAGCGGAGCCTCGAACCCAAGGGTTGCCCATCAATATTTCGAAATTTAAAATGTATACCTTGCGTATTGTGCTGTCAACTTAGCTATTTCCCCACTAGATCTAGCCGATTTTATTTCGAATATGCGGAATATCTAGCAAAATAGTGGCTAGCGGGAATCATAGCCTTTTTCGCACTACACCGGAGAGACTAATGTTGTAATAATATATAAGTTAAGGCCAAATCAGACAGACAGCTTGAAGATACTTAAAAGTTTTCTAAATATAAAAACTAACAAAAGAAAATTCCTAAAACTCATGTATTGTACAATTTTTCCGAACTAAAAACTTATAACAAACACAAAATTTAATTTCCCACCGTAAATACACTGTCAAAAATTATTATAAAGGTAGAAAAACCACATTTCAACAACTCGACCCTAATAATTTCAGCCACTTAGCGTTTTTAGGTACCATAAAATTGGCTGTTTCTAGCTACTTTCAGTGACTTATTTAGCTTTTTAAAAACCCCGATGATCTGGCAACACTGACCAACGCCGTATATAAGCCCGGGCACTCGCGCGTATGTGTGAGTCATGGTGGAAAATTCGAGGCAAGCGTACCGATGCGCAAAGAACAAGAATAAGCGAAGAAGATAAAGATATCGATTAAAATTTCTGCTACAAAAATAAATATATATGTAACGCATATTGTAAATGTCCTAAGTTAAGTGATATAAATCAAATATTTGTGTAACGTTTAATATTTTAATACGCGTCGGAGTACAACGAGTGAGGCTACAGCAAGGCACACAAAAAACGGAGTACTTGGCGAGCGAAGTAACGGATGAATACAAATTCGAAATAAACGCTGCGCAATAGACGGTGGTGTACATAAGAGTTTAACTAAATCCGAATCAGAATCAGTTGAAAGTGTGATTTTTTTGAGCCTTTGTCTGTAAGTGAAGAGAAAGCTTTAAGCGGAATAACATCTATATATAAATATATAAATACGAAGCCAGCCCGTCGCCATTTTGAAAGTGATTTTACAATACACACACACATATATACACAGCTGCGAACACATACACACATAATAAAACCCCATCTAGAGTCCGAAAAAAAACAGCAAAAAACGCAAACCAAATCAATTTCCCGCAACTTTTAAAGTGAACCAGCTAAATCAAGGCAACTTTTAACCCAAAATCAACCCATTTTGTAAATAACGCTTGTCGAAAAATCGGAATCTGTATAACGAAGTGGCTGAGAAAACTGCGACATACACACACGCACACTCGTTGGTGTGAGAAGGTCTACGGCAAAAAAGTAAGTCGCAATTGTGTTGGTTATCGCCGAGTGTGTGTATGTATGTAGGTTTGCGTATGTGTTGATTCATTAATTCAGGTATTCTCGCAAAATGTGCATATGTACATAAGTATGTATATGGGTTTCGTCCCGCTGACGTCTACTGTTTGCGAGAATAGCCAAACAAACACCTTTTGTTGACGTAAATAGCACAAATGTACTGCTCACATACACACACTCGGTCACGATAATGCAGCCGTTACGTAGTTAGCACTACGTTACAGGTTGTTGCTACCTGGAAATCGAATTGTTACATGTCTTATTTCCCCCTTTCGGCCTTCCCCGTTTCTTATTATACACACAAAAGCGGTCAGCATAATAGAACTACTTTGTATTACCCATGTACTGCAGTTCTTTTTTCTTGTTCAAGGGTTTTCAGGTAAAAATGGATTCAGAGGGTACCCTTCAATACGTTTTTAACCCTCTATAAACTTTCCCAATTTAAAGACGCATCTTAAAGTTATATTTAAAAAAACAGGGGTAAATTTCTTCAACAGCATAATTTATTTTACGAATTTTTTCAACTTTTTCAATCAGCATTATACAGTTTTTAAATGGCAACCGTCGACTTTTCCTCATATATTTTAATGTAGTTTTGTTCAAGTCTGTTCAATACGTTTTTAACCCTCTATAAACATTCACAATTTGACAACGCATTTTAAAGTTATATTTCAAGAAACAGGGGTACATTTCTTCGGTAGCATAATTTGTTTTCTGAATTTTATCAACTTTATCAATCAGCATAATACAGTTTTAGGATAAACATCTTTCTCACTAGTTTTCTTTTCCTTAATAAGGTTCTCAAGTTTAATAGAATTTTTAGAGTTTAAGCTACCTAATATTACGTTTTTATGAAATTAAAGACCTACTAGCAAATGATTTTATTTTGACTCCATATCTATACACTTATCCCAATGTATCCCATTAAATGCTCAATGGTTTCCTTTGCTTTTCTCCGTTTCTCCCCAAAAACAGGATCAGCACGGCTTGGAATGCAAGAGCAGCAGTTGAATCAGCGAAGAACAGAGAAGAGTTTGCGAAACTATAGCTAAGGATAGCTTAACCAGAGTAAAGAGATAAATCAACAGACTGATAAACAATACATTACGTTACAAGTAAAAATAAATAAAGTAAAGTAAACAGCAGCTGTACATAAACATAAAGGCGAGAACCAGAATCAGTAACGGAATCAGAACCAGGAGGAGTGGAAAAGCAGCTACGTGCTCGGCCGCCCGTCGCCCTTTTTGTTTTTATTTTGGAATCTTTGAACTTCGGAGGAGGGCATCTCATCTTCGGCGATTATCAGCAACCAAAGAAAACAGAGCGGCGCAGCTAGAACAACATCTCAATAGCAGCAGAAGGAGTTTGGTTTCGATTTATAAAGAATTGATTTAAGTGCGTGTGATATTTAACGTTAAGCATTAATTTAGCGAAATAACCAAAAACAAAAAAGGCAAAACAGCAGAAATTTTAATAGGAGAAGAGATTGAGAGAAGAGATCGGAAAGCGACGAAATTACTATGACATACTCGCACAATAGCGTTAGGAACAACATCAGAATGACAACCGCATCGGCCACCAAGTCCATACGATTAAAAAAGGGAGCATCATCATCAGCGAGCTCCGCATCCAACTCATCCACCCCCTCGCCCACATCCGCACCCGTCTCCCCCACATCCGCATCCGCACCAGCAACGCCCTTGGTAACTGCACATTCCAACAGTATTGCCAGCAGTACAAATAACGCCCACTTCCTGAGCTCCTCGCCCACGAGTCTGGGCCTGGGTCTGTCCTCCCTGGCCACGCCACCCAACCAGAGGCTGCGCCAACTCCAGTCCCAATCCCAGTCGACCGGATCCAAGAGCAAGCAGCAGCGCCAGTCGCCGCCGCAGCAGCAGGGATCCACTGGAGGATCTGGAGGCGGAGGAGCCTTTTTCTTTGCCAACAACAACCGGCGGAACGGAGGAGGACGTTCGCCACCGGGAGCGATGCAGGTGCGCCAGTCACCGGCCACCATTTTGGGTGGAGGCTTCTCGCCGGGAATCGGAGGAATCGGTGGTTCGGCTCGCAAGCAGAGGAAGAGCCCTCCATTGGGCGGGAAGATTTCGCCCCAGCAGCAGATGCAAATGCAGCAGCAGCAGCATCCACTCATACCCACCGCACTGACGCATTTCGCGGGCAGCAAGTGCTTCGATGCACCAGCTCCAACGGCGCTGCCCAAGCCGCCTCAGCACTGGACGCTTTCCAGGTCGGAGGGGAAGCTCCCCATGATGATGCCGTCGATGCCCAAGTTCCAGGTGCCGATGCAGACGGGCCGCTCGAAGCGGAACCTCCTCGACGACTTCGACACGCACAACCTGAAGCTGCTGCTCAATGTGCAGTCGTAACCCCGCTGGTGCTGGAGGATCAGTGTCTGTAGCAGCGACGAAGAAGCAGAGGCAGAAACAGGATCTGGAGCAGGATCCGGATCTAGAGCTGGATCCGAAGATGGATCTGGAGGACCGACTTAAATGGCTTGAACACCCGGTGGACCCCGAACCCGTCAATGAGTTGCAAAAAAATCGAAATGAACATAAAACAAACAAAAAAATTTAACAAAAATATAAAACAAAAAATGCAAAATGAAAAAAAAACCTTTAAAAAAAAGCGAAAACATTTCAACTGGAAAATTGAACTTTTTTTAACAAAAACAAAAAAAACAAGAGTAATGTTTGTGATCTCAAGTGTGTATCATGAAACAATAAAACAAATTTGAGAAGCTATAAAGAGCAGAGCGAAAAACTGTTTCAAGGAAAGCGGAAAGTAAACAAAATACAAATACACACAAACAACTGTCCTCACACAGCCGACCGATGAAAGAACATCAACAACGACAAAGAGAACAAATAAACACAGCAAAAAGATGCAAAATTCCCCGCTACATAGCTATAGATCAACCCCAACCCACTGTCAACTTCAATGCGCAAACTTAATAGAGAAGGCCAATCGACAAGCTGCAACCAGTACAACAACCCATGGAAGCCCGGCTAAGATACACGAAACATCCAAATGGAATGAAGAGGACAAGTCGAGAGGAAGGAGAACTTTATATGTCTAACAACGGATACTTCACAACTGAACATTGTTTTAAACGTGATACGCAAATAGACTTGAAAATTAATTAATAAGTAAAATTATAAATATAATAATATTTATGAGTAATTCAAAAATGGACGCTAGAAGCGCAACATAACGTACAGTTTATGTTTATCCCCCGAAAAGCGGACAAAATGTGCAACGTACCTTAAATGTTGATAACGATGATGAAATGCGGAGGGCAGCAAAAGCAAACAGAGTATATTCAAGAGACACGATAATAGATAATACCTAAAAGCTAATATAATAATAATACAACTACTATAAATCGTATACCCACCAAATCACAAAGACTAATTCAAACAAAAACTCAACGACAACAACTCAACGCAGCCGCCGCAGCAGAGCAGCAGCAGAGCCGCAGCGCAAAATGCATTCAACTTGCCTAAAAACAAAACGAAACAAAACAACATCTATAACTCTCCTCTACCTTAAGATTTATTGATCCACTATTGTATTGTAATTTTGACCTACCTAGATACTTCCATTACTTTTAGTTTTACGTCGCGCGAGAGAAGCAATTGCCCAAAAATACTGAGCTACATATGCGAACATGTGTAAATTATTCTTAATCTGTAATTGCGAAATGGCTTTAAAAAATTCTAATTTAAACATTCTTGAATTGTACATAGAAGGGAACAAAGCTAAAATGTTCAAATAAAATTTTCTAAAAACGATATATCGATAAACGATAACAATAAGAATAAGATCGATCAGCACGTGTAAATGTGGTAGCGCGCAATCGGCGCAAGCAAGATTTTATTTACTCCAAAATATGTTTGATCTTGCGCCAAGCGGAAACAATTGTGAAAACAACTAAAAAAAACTATATAAGTTGCAATCCCCAAAGCCAAGGCTTTACGAGAGAGGAAAAGATATAGATATCGCGAGATGAGGATGAAGAAATGAAACTACTTTATGTAAACTATTCGTTGATGCTCAATACTGAAACACTTGAACCCAGTACCTTATTTTCATTATTAGCATTACTTATTAATTGTTAACATTAATATGTATGTAAATTATTTAAGCAACAACCCCATATCCCCCCTCCCCTACTTCCCGATCCCCCCAAACCAAACCAATCCAAAGTTATTTGTATTTTGCGTAGAAAGAGGCAGCGAGCGTGAGTTTTGTTATGTGTTTTTGCCAAGTGAATTGGCGCCGAAGTGATAAGCCAAAAACAAAAAGAACCCCAAAACGTAATTGATAGTTGAAACCCCCCAGAAATAAGAACACACTTGAGTTTTGTTTACGCATATTGTTTAACTTCCTGAAACAGCTAAATTATGAAGAGAGAATTAGAGAGAGAGAGAGATGAAACTATAACAAAACACTCGATGATAGTTTTAAAAATGTTGAAAAGCCAAAAAAGTCAAGTACTGTTTAGGTTTACTGAGCAAGTTGTCATATATTGGTAGCTTTAAAGCTTGTATCTTCAAGTTACACTACAAGTACACCCCATACATACATACACCCACTACTTAGAGTATTGAACTGAGCGAAGGCCTCTAGAGCAGTGCTTGGAAGGTCCCCAGCTCGCCCCCATTACCCCCCGCCCCATACAAAAAATACACACCCCACAGAAGAAGTCTAAACTTGTCGCGCAGAATTTTGCATTTTTTTTAAGTGTAAGCTAAACGTTTGTTACTTACTGGACGTTAATTTAAGCCGGTATCGGCTTAGATTTCATTGAAGCAGAAAAGATACAAAAGCCTATTTGTAAAAAATAAATCAAAAGAGAAAACCATTTAAAACAGACCAAAACAGGGTCGAAATCTGCCTGCACTGCCTTGGTCTGTGGGCACAAACGTTCCGGCCCGCCGACTTTTTCAACACCAATCAGTACAAATTAATTTCCATTTCAAAGTTCGGAGCCCGCAACAAGATCGCGTAGCTCTCCATGCGAGTCCAAGGCGTTTGTGCCCCCATCCAAGGCAACTACGGAACGGCCCCTGAAAAGAAATTCAAATTCAATTTTATTTACATTTAAAGCGTAACGACGACGATTCGACCAAGTTCGAATATTACTTTTAACCTCTTGATTTAAGCCGAAACATGATTCGTCGTTCTAAAAACAATGAAAAAAGAAAGCAACCAAGCACTATGTATTTTTTTAATTTCTCCATTGATCTAATTTACAATTTAATTTGCAATTTTTTGTGATACTTTGCTATATTTTTAAACCTGGTATATATACAAATTAAAAACAAATACAATTGAAGAGAAAATGTTTAATTAATTACCCACACAATTACCTTAAATGGACCATATAAGATGAATGCGAATATGAAGAGCACACTCGCCATTCAAGATTGTAATTATAGAAACGATTGTGAATAAAAATATGAGAAAAATTGTCAAGCAATATTGGAATTGTGTTAAATCCAAGTCAACTTTTATAATTTGAAAAAAAAAAAACGAAAGAAAACCCCACAAAACCAACCAACCAACAAGAAATCAATAGAAAAAAACAATAAACAATTGTACACGGCTTTCGTAAAGTAATTTATTAAAGCTTTGTATAATTAACAAAAAAAAAACCTCAAATTTGTGTTTTTATTTGCGTTATCACGTACCATTTTTCGTTGGCAATTTTATTTTCAGAGCTAATCGGCAAATCCCCTAGATTATACCCCCTCCACATTCCAGAAGAGGCGAAAAACATGTGCTCCGAAAAATTCCACTACCGAGGTTCTCACATGTTTTAGTTTGCGGCACGATTTCTAGCCGAGAAATGAAAACAGAACCAGAACCAGAAAAAAATTTAAAACTAAATGCGCTGAACTAGGCGATCGAAACAAAGGCGATGTGCATATACTATGTGTGCATATATATGTATATAAAAATGCAGCTGCATTTCACAAACACCCAGATATATAGCTACATACGAATTAAAACGAAACGATAAGCAACTTTACAGAACCCAAGGGGTGAAATACCCTGACGGGCACACAAATCTTTCCAATTCCGTTTCAATGTGAGTAACTAGCCTGATTGTTCCTATGTTAGTTCTGCATAGGTGCCTAAATATTTGTGTAATAATAATCGGATTGGCAAATCCATAAACAGTTAAACGATAAGTGTGAATTGTCATTGTGAGTTGAGAAAATTTATATACGACACATTTAAGCATTTTATAGATTCTTACACAAGCAGTCAGCATGATAACGATAAATGTTTAAAGGTTTTACTACACCACTTCACAAAATAGATACATGAATGTATTAAAAGTATATATATATTGATATGAGACCAATAAGATCATACCAAAAGAGCTCAGCAAGCATCAAAGTCAAGTTAAAACTTAAAAAACCCCACAATGGCCTAACGATCAAACAATCAATGTGTAAATCCCCTCCCAAAAGCACCCAAGCCAGTCATAAGATCCCCAAATCCCATTCCCACATCATCCATTCCCCAAATCCCCTAAAAGGTGAACAAAGAGATAAAAATATTTTCAATGGAACCCCCCAAGAGATTTGGATGCAGTCTAACTTCGCCAGCTTGAGAATCCGAAAATCCATACAAGTAATGACCACTTTTCAGCACCACTCTTATTTACACTTTCAAGAAAAAATATTAGAATAAAAGTCTTCTAATATACACGAATTTTAGGGCATTTTAAAACTTTTTCGTAAGATTGGCCCTTGCTCAAAAACTTATTTGAAAGTTAAAGCTGTTTTGTTTGAAAATTTCCGATTAAGAAAAAATGAGTCAAGGCAACTACTTTTGAGTTTTGGTGTGTCAACACCACGTAATGAATTTCCATTACTTGGTAAATTAGTTTAAAAATGTTGATAGCGCAAGCATTTGGAAACCTATTTGTGGAAATTACTTTTAGTTGTAAAAGAAGAGATTGGTTTTGAAAATGGTTGGACTTTTGGATAATTCGAGTTAGACTAGATGGAGTTACTGTGTCTTCACTGGAACCCCCAAAAATTGTGGATCCCAAAAGGAGGCCAGTGGAGAGAGCGATTTGGATCAGTTTGGTGCAGAGGTAAGTGGGCAAAACACGAATGTGACTCACCGGCAGTATAAACTAGTATTATCTAGGTGGATTTCTCTAGAGGTTGCTCGAAGAAAAAACAGACGCCAAACTGCGAGTGGTGAACGTGCCCCGAGTCACCTCATCTCGCACCTCCCGCTTTACAGAGAGACAAATACATTGTAACTTGATAACAACATTTGAGTCAGTTTTTTGAAAATATTTTTTTTGGAATTTTTATAATTTTTTTTAATATTGCTGTTACCAGGCTTTGATAAACCACCCGAACAATTTGATTGTTATATGTATGAATCATCCTACCCATTGTTTATTTTTGTTTCTCTGTGTTTAATGTTTCTGTTTTTTGTACCTCGCCACTTTGGGATTTCTTTATAAACGATGTCGCAAAAGAAAACTGGATTTACAGACAACACACAAAGTTGGCAATGGGCTTCGGTTTTGAATTCGGTGTCGTTGTTTACCGCTTCGCTACTTCTCAAGTACATATGCACGTACACAAGTACAAATATGTATTCATATATGAACGTTCGTACCTCCGAGCGAACTGAAAAAAGTCCGAAGAATACAAGACAATAACTGTATGGGTTGTCCATATTGAGCATTGAAAGCGTTTTCCCCTGTTGATTTCGTTTTTATGCTGAGACCCGCACTCTTTAATTTTTTCGTTATGTTTTCAATGGTTCCAGGCCACCCCCGAGAAATACGCATATACATATGTACATAAACCACTGCGGATGGCCATCCGCATAGTAACGAAGCGCACAGAGATTGTACGAACGATGCCTACTATAAATAACTGCAAAATTTGAAATTTATAACCAAAAGTCATGGACGAAGTGGTCAAAAGGTTATTTTATGGTGTCACTCATGACAAATGAAAATATCACCTATGACAATATCATAATAATGAATAAAAATCCAACATCCCATCTAAAAAACCTAATTAAATAATTTTGTAGGATATGTTATTACTCATCACAATATTTGATATAGAAAACTTACGATGGATGGGGCTATTGTCAGCACTTTTTTTACCTCGTCAAGAGCTGTTTACTTTTAATATCCCTAAAAGGCATGGGTGTCTGTCTGTCTATACTCGAACTTAAGGCAAATCAAAAGCGTAAACAATTTTGTTTTTATTTTGCTTTCTGCTGCTACTCTTTTATTTTTATGGCGCTCTGCTTAAGCTAATTGCAAACGATAAATAGCGACGACGATAGTGGATTTCTGAGGGGTCGAGTGGTAAAGGGGGCTCATTCGCCTCTCGGTCTCACGTCCGTTTAAATTTGCGATTGCGAGAATCCCATTGTTGTATAAAACACAAAAAAAAAGTGATGAAAAAACATCTATGTATAAATCATCTGAAAACGTGACTTTATGAAAACGTTATGTACCCCTTGAATGGCATTTAAACATAATGCGATGAAGTGGAAAATCTAGTTTTAACTACAATTTACAGTTGAACTTCTTTAACTCGAATCTCTTACAAAATCTTTACAAAAATCTAATTTTATTTCTACTAATAGATTCTTTAAAGCGAAGTTTTTTACTCTACATTAAAAAAAGTTTGAGCTGCAAAGTGATTGATTTCAATGTTCATTTTCCGAACAGAGTGAGTTTCAAATTTAAAGTAGAAATTCAAATAAACATATTGTATGCCTTGAACTACTTTCCTTAGTTCTGAGAAAATGTCTGAGTGCTACAAGTAGTCAAATTTCTTAGGTTTGTAAAGTCAAACTTTCTATAGACACCTGTTTTCTGAACTAAATTGGATAGGCACTCAACATGCCCTGTCTCCGCAAACGGGTTATATAGGGTATCCAAACGAGACGGGACAAGACAAAAAGTTGCGTACACTGGTCCCCCGAACTGGGCCTGTTGGATGTATCTATATCTACGCAATTGGTATCTGTAAGATACACACACATCCGAAAACTCACGTTGTACCGCCACACGCGCCGTGTGCAGAGCAGGACGGAGATACTTGAAGAGCGGGATGGACGGCAGTCGTATTTACAAGTTTTGTGCGTTGGTCTCTGACGACCCCTTGGCCCCCCATCACCCCCTGGTCCAATCCCCACTCACCAGTCCCCAATCCCAATCCCCATCCCCTTTGTATTTTTGTACACCCATATGTGCATATGCGTGCAAAGTACGCAAATGCTGAGGAAAAGTAAAAAAAAATCAAAATATAAAAATAAGTTGATCACACAAAAGAAAAATATTTACTTCTAGTGGATTTTATTTTGGAAGAAAACAATGTTTAATGTTGTTTATGATCTCTACGAATAGAAAATTCTAGCATAAGCATTTAATTAACATTTATCAGCGGGAGGCGAATGACACTTGTGAGTTTTGTATATTCTTGGGTTTTAAATCATCATCATTTTTTCCAAGTGTAAAATTGTGAATATGTTATGGACAATCATGTGAGTGTGTGTCAACGGTTATTTTATTTTCTTCTTTTTGTTATTTGCAGGCAGTGGAATAATTTCATTTTGCTGCGCAATTTCTACTATTGATTCCCACATACTCGCATTTGTTTTATGCTTTTCTTTGGCCCGACCCTATCGCCATGGCTTCCATGAACTGCCCTGCTTTGCTTTGATACCGTTTTCTAAATTAAGGCATACTTTCGCACAAACAAACATCCGTCTATACTATAAGTAAGTATTTATAAGTATGTGGGGTACGTACAGACCCTGATAGCATTCGCACCTTATCGCTATAGTGGTTCTGTGTACATTATAATTATTATTGCACGCGTAAACAGAAAATAGCGATATGAATGATTGTTGTTACCCCAGACATCGCGCAGATGTTAACCCTTGAGAGAGTCGAAAATTCGGCTGAGACTCGTAACGGAAATGGCTTTGTGAAATGAGTTCCCAAAAAAGGTGGATGATTCACGAAATCGAAATAACCATGCGGGTTATGGCGTTGCCCCTACCACGTCGAAACTTTTATATCACTTTTATTCAGTTTACATTGGCATTCGCGTGTCCCTTACACGTGGGAACCAATTTGGTAATGGGGCAACCATATTTAGATTTCTTAATATGGATAATAACACAGTAGAACTCGACTGAAATACAAAGATCTTTTAAAGATTTTTTAATAAATACTAAACCCAGCCACGTGGGAACTTTTTCGGGTTGGTCTGTCCGTATCGCTAGAAAATGTTCACAGTGTTCAGATCCGAACCACTTACACTAATCATTAAATGGAATTATGTATCTTAACAGCCCTATGGATTTTGCCCTTCCCCGCGGGTATCAGTTTTCGTTCATGATAGCAATTATTTGTTACACAATTATATTACCAGCACTCCACAGTCTAATTAATATTAATAGCCCTTATATTTATAATCTAACTTCAAATAAGTGAGAGTTTGTTACCAAATTGGTTTTGTAGGCTAAGTTCAACTCATTTTATTAAGTAGAGCCTCAAAGATATTAGCATTTTATTAAACTATTTTGACAAAGAGTACATTTTTGGTAAAAAGGGAAAATATAAGTAAATATTAATATACGTTTTTATATTAGTGTTATTGTACTCAATGTACATATGTACATACATATAAGGCTTTTATATACTCAAATCATCACAATTTAAGATTATTTTGTTTTCTGTGTTCCTCGCTTGGGTCAAAAAACTTAATAGTTTTCCGAAAGGTCATATTAGCTACAAATCTCTCAGCAAATTGAAATTTTTGCTACCTTGAAATGGTTTTATGTTGGCGATCGCTCACCTCACTGTACCGACTTTTCATCTCAGCGACACGTGACTAGCGCTTTGTCTAACAATGGAAAATGCTCCCCACGCCGAGGGCTCCCCTGGCTATTGCCAGAAAACTCACTGAATGGATCTGTTATCGGTCAAGTGGGAACGATGTGATAACCCCGCGGCTTGATAAGTCCCGATGCCGAGCCTGGATTGTACGAAGTGGTGTGATCGCGAGATCTCGACTTGGAATCAGTCAAACATTTCCCACCTCGCCGGCAAGATGTGGTCCTCTACGAGTGTTTTAATGGTCTTAGGAACTCTTACTTTGGTCGAGGCATGTATTTTGTGATAAGATTTTTATGGAGGATTCTTAACTCAGCTCTGATCCCTGTAGGGTAACGTGCGGTTCTACTTCTCCCTGGACTTCCATGTGAAGCAGCCACCTAACGCGTCAGACACCATCGACAAGACCATTGTGGTGGAGAACAATCAGATATCAATGGTGGACAATGAGGGAACGACTACCAGGTCTCCGATGGCCCAATGGACGGATCAGGATCGGTATAATCAGGACACTTTGCAGAAGGTGATCGATACGCGAAGATCTGTGCAGCAGCTCAATGCGGAGCTGTCACCCCTGGCGGGCAGGAGTTCCGATCTGGCCAGGAGAATCAAACTGAGTCTTCGTTATGTCAACGAAGTGGATGCCGCCCTTGAGGATTTGACCAACTTTGGTCAGCTGGTGGAGCTGCTTAGAAAGTTCGTTGCTTTAGTGGATAACCTAAGGGATCCAAACAATTTCGGTGGAGTACGCAGCCTTGAGTACGTACTCCTGAAGCTAGCTCTGGAGAAGTACGATCTTCCCAATAAGCGACAGGAGATCGGGGAATATTTAGGGCAGGCGGAGAGTGCCTGGCAGAGATATCAAAACACGCAGGTGGTTCTACTGGATAACTCCACCTGAGCCGAACTCATTTGCCCAGGGCTCTTGGTCCCTCAGACCATGCTAGGAATATAGTTTTAGGATAGGACAGGACAAAGACCAGCATCATTGGACAAAACAATCTCTGCACGATCATCTACTAGGGCGGCACGGCCCTTGAAAGGCATAAAAGCCATCGAAGGGACTTCCTGCCTATTATACTATTTCACTGAAATGCCCAGAATTGCTACAGGTACAAGATTGGAGAGAGTTCCAGGGGTAGAAAACATAAACCTCCTCCGGTGCCCGGTTTCGTTAAGGCAGGAAAATACGTTACACACGATGGGAATGCCTGAATACACTGTTAAAAATGGTTTATTAAGCAGATGATTACACTATAGGAATAAGATCTTGAAGTATAAGCAGTCTTAAAAAATAAGTATGTAAAAATTTTTAATTAATCTACAATCTTTTAGAAAAATCAAATTCTCATTGTTAATCTATTAAGCTGTTTTGATAATTTCCAGTTTAATTTATATTTGTTTTTTTTTTTATCATGTTTTTTTTTTCCTTATCGAAATAAATAATAAATTTTTATTGATAGGAAGTACAATTTTTGAACATTCGGTAAATTTTCTATCAATCAAACAAGCAAATAATGTTGCTGATAATAACTGTTGAGAGTTTTAATCCACTTAGAACCATTTTAGTTAAAAGCTATTCGTGCTATTGGAACATTCGTTGGCATAGAATTTAGCGATAAAATAATATTTCCTTGTATACTGTTTAGTATGAAGTGTAGACCAGACAATATTTAAACTCGTACATTCGACTGGTTTTTTCCGAGTGTTTTTCCATTCAGCAGATGCAGGTAGTCGGGTTTGAGGATCTAAGGGAGCATTTAATAGCGAACAACAGCTGCCAGAGCCGTTGCTAATGGGTGAAGTGGAGGGTAGGGTCCCGATCGCAGTCTGAAATTTCCGAAACCCGAAACAACCACTACCAAAAACCATATGCAGTTAAGTGGGAAATGGGATGGGGGACCCCGAGGAGAACAGCATTATCAAGTCGGTTCGAGCAACATTTGTCATGTGGAGTGTGGGGGCGGGATTTCGGGGTAACGGTTCCAGTTCCATACCCCCCATAGGAGGTACTCCTGAAACTTCCAACAGTCTGGAACGCTTGAAAGGCGACACCGAATCCAAATCTCGGAGTTACCCCTACGGCTTCCTTAACTGTTTTCAGTTATTTCTTTTTTAGGGGTGTCGTCTGAAGTATGGACATATAAATACACTGGTAAAATACATAAATTTGCCTTTGTGTTGAGCAAAAACCATGAAGAAATCTGTATACATAATGGAAACTCGATTGGCATAAGAGGGACAAGCTGTATGGATACAGGTTTAAGCTCTTTTTTATCAACATCAACCGAAACTGGTCGGACCGCTTTGAAACACAGGCCATCCGATGGCTTATGTATCTTTTTGACAGTTTATGTTTGTACTAAAATTTTGCTGCAGGCGATAAATATGTATTGGGACAGCATCCGGGCCAAGCAAGGGATTATTCTTAGGCAGCTGCATGGAAAGGACTAAAGCAAACAAGTTGTATAAAAATATAAATTACTTCCATATACACAATTTGAAAATAAGTACCCGTATTTTCTAACAATGCTTTTTTTTTAAATATACCAATATAAAATTTAAAACTTTTTTGAAACTAATTTAACATTTTATTTCAGCGTTTTATTTTATTTTTCTGCTTTAAATAATTATTAACCGCCTCTTAAAATTCAGTATCATTTGCTTATTAAAACACTATAAGGCACTACAGGTTTCTTGTAAAAACCAATATAGATAATAAACAGTTTTGTATGTATATAACATATAACATAAGCTAAGCTGTAAAGTAAGATAGAATAAATTGACGAAGATAATGTCTATGCGATAACATAATAATGATCCTGATATTTAGTATTTAACCCAATACTGAATCACTATTTGCTGTAAAGGCTTATCACATTGTTTGTATTTGAAAAAACAAATTACAAAACTGCGTTCAAAATTCGCGCCATGGACTGTGAGCGATTTACGATAACGATTATTCTCCTTCTAATGGTAATGTTAACTTGCTGTTAACTACGTACACAGTAAATGTAAATGCATAGCCAAAAACATGATTTAGCTTTTGTAGTTATTTTTTAATTTGGCTTAAAATTTCGAAGTATTTTCAGGACCTCGATCTGAAAGTCAAGTTTTCGATCGGCGTCCATCCGTTGCATGTGGGGCTTAATGGTGTCGAAGAAGGCCTGGTCGGGATCAGCGGATGTGGCGGCGGTATTTGTACTACAGGGTGCATCTGGCGGAACCTGAGGGAGGGATATGATCTCAGGAGGCGGAGTATCCTGGCTTGTGTAGGTCAGATCCTCCAGAACCGATTGCAGGTTTTCCGAAATGGCTGGGCTATTGGTGGGGGCTTCCAAACTCGTTTCCTGGCCGGAGTTCCTCCTTCTGCGGATCTTGGCGGATCTCTGAGCGGCGCTCTGGCGTTTCCGTTTCAACGGGGGCTTGGGCTCCTCCTCCTTCAAGGGCTCCTCATCGTCCTCCGATTCGCCTTTCACGTCCTGCAGGAAACTGAGCTCCTTTTCGTAGATATAAGATGCTCTGGCCACCTCCTCGCCATTTTGACGCAGCCGATTGACCCGCAAATAGCTGTCCCTGGTGTTTTTCCATCGTTTAAGCAGGGTTTTCACTGGGGATTGGAGGGATACAAATGAATATTGTGAACATTTTATTCCTGCAGCACAACCCACCGATTTCCTGCTTCTCCGGCTCGCTGGAGGCCTCAAAATTCAAGCATAGCTCCTGACCAACTTGCTGCCAGGCCTGATCCCTCAGCTCCCGGTTGTGGAAGTTCGGGTGCCTCCGCTGCCATATAATCGTGCGTTTGTGCACCGCGTCAATAAACTCGTACATTGAGTAACGCAGATTGCTGCCCGCCGATCGGAGGACCTTGTGATTACCCATTGTTTATTGTTTATTTGCGGGACGGATTGGATCAACAATTAAAATGCTTGCGCTTAACAGCACGTTAGCCGCCTAACAGCACTCGCTGAAGAGAGTGGCAACCTTGTCCCCGGTTGAAATTAAAAACGTTTCTTTATGTTATGAAAATATGTTTTCAATTTTGTTTGTTTTATTATTAAACATATACAGATAGGTCAGTGGATTATTGTTGCTGTTCTTGTTGTTCTGGCTTCAAAGCGTGCGAAATGCGAAGGTATGACCGAGTAATACGTGTACGTGTTAAATTAGGAGAGAAATGTGTGTTGATGATAAGGGTGCGTAGAGTTCTCTGGATTTCTGAATGATGTTGTTTACATGGGCCTGCCCATGCCGCGACCCATTCCCATGCCGCCGCCCGCCATTGGGGGTTCCCCGGCCTTGGGACTCTTTATTGTCTCGTCGACGGAAAGGATCATGCAGGCTGCCTCAGCGGCCGCCGTCAGAGCGTTGATCTTGATGATCGACGGCTCCCAGACGCAATGCTCGTAGTTGTCCGAGATGTCCTCCTTGTTGATGTCGACGCCGTACCATTGGCCGCCTGCAATAAATCAAATTAATAAGGTCACTTGTTTCAAAACCTGTTTTAAAAATTTTAAATAATACAACATTAAATCTTTAGGACCTATACCATCACTATAACTCAATAAATTACTATTATATATTATATTATCAATGGTTTCCTAAATTCAAGATCGCCTATCTGAACTACATTTTTGAATCAGTTTAACATTTCGAATTCCCCACCGCATTCCGATGGCAACATTCCGCACAGGTGGCAACACCGCTTGCAGCCCGCGAAACGAACGAATCGAGGAGGTGCGAAAGAGCACACACTACAGCACATGTGACTCGAGCGAGAGAGGGCGAGAAACAGAGAGGTTGAAGAAAAACACGCGTTGTTGCGGCAGAAGTTTCCGCTGTTTACAATATTTACAATAACTTGAGAAGAAAACCAAGCCAGCCGAAATGTCCAGCTCCGGGAGAAAGCGCAAGCAGCAGCTGAAGCCGCGACAGGATGACCACCGGTCGCCGGTGAAGCGGCGCAGTGTGGACATCAAGACGGAACCTTTGGACGGCTATCCGGCGCTGGCCGACTACGATTTGAGCACTGCGGACATCAAGCCGGATCTCACGGAGCTCCAGCTGCAGCTGGCGGTGGAGCAGCAGGCGGACACCACCGCCAGTCGCTCGGAATTGGACCACCAGGAGAGCGACTCCGACGAGGATGGCTACTCGGAACTCAACTACCACGAGGCGGATGTCTTCTGTCAGGGTTAGTTGCCGCCCCTCCCAGCTTCTCAGCCCCCCCACTTATATAAACTTCTCTCTGCCCTATCAAAAACCAGACGAAACCGATGACTACGACCCGGATTGGAGCAGCCAGCAGACGGGCTCCCGGTTGCTCTTCAAGTTCCCCACTCCCAGCCAGCAAACTGGCCTTAAATTCGTCAAACGCTTCCAGTGTCCGCAGCACTACTTCAACCAGCTGCTGGGCAACCGCTCCAGGTTCTTCAGTTCCCTGGCCCAGAGCTGCAATCTTAAGGGAGGAGCATCCAAGTCCCAGCCCACAACTGCCGAGGAAATGGAAACCTTTGTGGCCCTCTCCCTGCTCATGAGTGACCTGAAGCTGGATCACCTTTCGGATTACTGGAGCACTAACATGTTCTACGGCTTTGTGGGTTTCGCTGGAAAGATGACCCTAGAACGCTATCAGCAGCTTCTGCGATGCCTTAACTTTGATGCATTGCCGGGCAAGATCAAGTCGAAGGACTTTTCACTTCTGAACTTTATCAACGAACGCATGGAGGACCTTTACGTTTGTGGACAACACCTGGTGCTCAACGATCCCATCACTCTGTGGAAGGGTAAATTCAGCTACCAAGAGGATCTGCCCAACAAATTTCGCACCAACTCACTATTGCTGCACATGGTAACTGAGCAGAGTGGCCTGGTGGTGAAGCTTCTGCCAGAGATTGTACGGCAGGAGGATGCTGCGGCATGGGTACGCAACTCCCGGCAGCTGGTGGAGCACCGAAACAAGTTGGCCCTCAACCTCATGGAGGACTTCCAGGGAGGACGCACCGTGTACGCCTCAAAGTTCTACGGCAGCTATGGCCTGGCCCACGAGCTGGCCAAGAGAAGCACCTACTGCACTGGACTGCTCGACAGGAATAGATATGGCAACAGCAAGGCGCTGGTGCATCAGCGGTTGGCTAGCAACAGCATCTCCACCAGCTACGCCACTTCCCTGATGATGGCCAAGTGGCGCCGACGGGCCAAGAGCTTGTACTTCTTCAGCTCCGACTGTTTGGCCATTTACGCAAAGGAGTTGTCCATGCAGAAGACAAACGCAAGGCCCAAGTTGATCCAGGAGTTGGACTGGCAACTGCGACCTGCCAACGAGAGTCGACAGCACCTGATCCATTACCAACCAGCATGCCAGGAGCTCCCGGCGGACAAGAAACTTGCCATTTTCCTACTCAACATCCTCGTCTACAATGCCTACTTGCTGTACTTGGCCAACGGGCAGAATCCGCGAGGCGGTCATCTCAAAAGTTATTCGGAGTTCCGGGTGGCCATAATCAAGTCACTCCTAAGGGAAGAAGTGATCAGCGAAGCCGTGGTTGTCAGTCCGCAGAAGTCGGAGGAACCAGATAGGGTCAGGAACAAGATGGTGGCTGAGGCCAAGGTGAAGAACACCCGGCATGAACCTGTGCTCATTGAGCAGAATGGAAAACCAGCCCGGAAGAACTGCCGCCATTGCCACAAAGGCGGGATGCTGCAGTTTAGCAAGTTCATGTGCAACTCCTGTCCGGACAAACCGGGTCTGTGCCAGGAACCCTGTTTCCGGCTCTGGCATGAGCAGCTCAAGAAATAAGCAGACGGACAGTTAATGGGACCAATTATTGTAACAAGTGCCCCAAAATGGGTTTTCTAGACCATTGATGGACGAAAAAGTCATTTAACACCATTTAAAGCTGATAATAAATATTTTTCAAGTCAAGTTCAACTATCTAATAAGAAACCTAACATCATTTGAAATAAATAGTTTAAAGTATATGTAAATACTTTCAAATAAATACGAGTTGTTAATCATTCATCGCTTTAAAGAACAGACTTTTCTTATGAAATTGAAAACCCTGAATTACCTACTAATATTTAATTTACGAGTAATTTGGAACACTTACCCTGGGCGTGCTTCTGGCGCAGCTTGTTGAGAATGTTGGTGGCATCGAAACCGGCGTTGTCGCACAGCTGGCGTGGAATGATCTCCAGACCCTTGGCGATGGCGGCGATCAGAAGCTGCTCCTTGCCGGCAATAGTGCGCGAGTAGTCGCGCAGCAGCTTGGACAGCTCCATCTCGATGGCACCACCTCCGGCTACAACCGAATCGTGCTTGATGGTGCGGCGCACAATCATAATGGCGTCGTGGAGGGAGCGCTCCGTCTCCTCCAGGAACTGCTCGGCACCACCACGCAGGATCAGGGTGCTCGTCTTGGCATTGGGGCAGCCTGTTGAGAATAAGAATAATTAAGTAAGCTTGCTTTGTTGAGATTTAGAAGGTAAACTTATTGAAAATATATAAAGAAGATGGTAGAATCTCTTAAACCTTGTGAGTTAATTCGGAAATCCTTACCTTGGAAGAGATTGAATCGCTCTCCGCCGACCTGGCGCTCCTCGAAGTGGTCGCACAGGCCCAAGACACTGGGCTTAATATCGTTGGCCGTCGTCATGACGGCGCCACCGCAGGCCTTCATGGTGCGCTTGAGATCCTCATCAGGAACGCGGCCGGCGCAGAATATGTCGCGGTCGGCGAAATACTGTGTGGCCACATCGCCGATAGGCAGCTTGGAAAGCACCACATTGGCTCCGGATTCGTGGATCTTGGCCAGCTTGTTGTAGAGGATCTGCCACTCGGCGTCCACCACCTTCTGGTACTCCTTGACGTTGTCCACGCGGATCTCGGCATTATCGCGCTCCGCCTTCAGCTCCAGCTCGATGTTGAGCAGGGCAATCTTGCACTGGTCATAGGATTTGGGTGCCATTTCGAAGCCGGCATAGGAAAAGGTCTTCTTGAAGGCCACGCCCGACACCAGCTGCGACTCCTCCAGCGAACCGCCGGTCACCTTCTTGATGCCGATCATGTTCAGGGGCAGCAGCTCATCCAGCGAGAGCACGGCATCTACCACAATGCGGGAGAAGAAGTCCTTTTGCTGGTGGATAAGCTTGGAAGACATGGCAGTGGCTGCGCACTTCTCGAGGAGAGCGCGCTGGTCCTCCTTGGACTGCTCGACAATCTGGACGGCCATGTCGTTGATCTTGTCCATGCACAGCTGCAGGGCCTTGCGGATGGCCTTAATGATGATGCGCGGGTGGACGCCCTCCTCCACGAAGGGTTTCACCTGCTTAAGGAACTCGCCGGCCAGCAGAACCACGGAAGTGGTGCCATCACCAACCTAGAGGAGTAGCCAAATCGAAGTTTGAGTAGAGTCACGTGCTTGGGCTTTCCGGAGTGTGGCAACCGCTTACCTCGGCGTCTTGTGACTTGGCAATGTCCACCAGGGTCTTGGCCGCCGGGTGGATGATCTCCAGCAGCTTCATGATGGTGGCCCCATCGTTGGAGATCGTCGCCTTGCCGTGGGCATCCACAATCAGCTTGTCCATGCCGCGGGGACCCAGGGTGGTCCGCACCGCGTCCACGATCGACTGGCAGGCATTGATGTTGGACACCAGCTGCGGCTTGCCCTGCGACGTGTCGGTGCCTTCCTTCAGGAGCACGATTTGCGGTTGCTGCGGATCGGTCGGATATAGATGAATATATAGTTAAAGTCTCCAATTAGTCAGCAGATGTCGTCGGCTTGCGAGAAGCTTCTTTGCAGGTTATGTTTACAATCGCATGCCGCTCGCAACGGAGTCCCTGATTCGGGATCCCCTGGCCATCACCTGGTTATTTGCGGCAGGACTCACCATATTTGTGTGATGGGGCTGGCCGTTTTCTCGTAAAACAGTGTAAAACAATAAAGTTCCTAGCAGACAGGCGGCAACTTGCTTTTCGTTCACGTTTTCCGCGATGAGTAATGGGCCTATCGATGAATCGATTTTACTTTAGTCTTAATCGATGTTTGCGGCCAGTGTGAACGTTTGTGGAGCCCGTTGGCGCACTTTTGAGGGGAGCTTAAAATATTTTTTACTTGGCTAGCAATTGTATGTTTAAAAAGAAAGCATACAGTGAGTTCCCATGGATTTATTGTTATTATTATATTTTTTTTATGACAATAACTATCAATTGAAATTTAGTTTCCCTAAAAAAAATATTACTCATATTTAAGTGACTGTTCATAGATTTTCTAAATAGTTCAGATAATACCCTTTATAAATTAAAAAAAATTTATTTTAAAATGTTTAAAAAATAAAGATTGCAATTAATCGCTGTAATCGAAAGAAGTGTCATCGATATCTCTGTGACGTCACCGTTGACCGGTGAGCGGTTTTTTGAAATTGCTCCTAACTTCAAATATAGATTTGTGATTCTTTCTATTTATATAAATTTGGCGATGCACGCACGCATGTCGCTTATTCCATTTTAGAATGTGCGCCGCATCTTCAGTTTGTTCCTACCGCTCAACTTGAGTGAGTTGTGCACCGAGCAGCAATTAAATGGAAAATAAAAGAGTTGTCAAAAGGCCAAAACGATAGAACATTCAACCGCAATTAGGTTCAAATGGAAGCAGGCAGTCTAAATCTAATTCGGTCATGTGGAATTGGAATTTTAGTTGCCCAAGACTCCTCCTAACGTCGACAACGGACCAAGAGAGATGCCAATGGAAACTAGCCCACAAATCGCGAAGTGATTACGAAACGAGTCAGGATTCTTATTGTCGGAAAACTGGCTATGAAAGAAATGCAAATAGTGAGTAAGCAGAGGGGATTATAGCTCCCACTTGATAAGGCATTCAATCCGCAGTGCAAAGTTTGTTCCCCTTTTGTGCTTCTATTTAGATTTCCACTCTGTTGACAGACTGGAATCGGAATGTGTTCTAATTGTGTCCATCATTCATCGTGTCGTTAAGGCGATTGTCAAATTTGTGTGTGATTTGTATGATTCCAGCTGTTCGGGGGTCATTCGAGCATAGATATCAAGAGGGGGATCAGATTGTAGCATTAAGTTTACAAAGTGAAATGATTTACTTTCGAGTTTTAATAGCGATAAAATTGGGATATATTAATAAATTTGTGATATGTTCTAAACAAATAAGCATGCACATGCACGTTTCAACTATTTTTATGTCACGTCTTTAAATTGAAGTTTATCTTAAACTAGCACAAGTTCTTAGTGGTGCCATATCACCAAGTACGCCAATTAATGCACACGGAAGCGTTTAAAACATATTCATTAGAATAAGAAATTAAAAATGAAATGGTTAAAAATGTAACTACTTTTATCATATATCATATCATATCATATCTGTTTGTTACATTTCCTGAATTAGTATCTCATCGATCATCATTTTAGCTGTCTTTTTTTTCGGTGTGCTTCTATTTTGACCGAATTCGGAGCGGTTGTGTGCATATCTCGGTTATTAATACGCGAGCAGCGGGTTTGTTTTTGTTATGAATACGGGAACCGGGAGGAAAATGAATTCGGCTTTCAATAAATTGGCTCTTCCGGCTTTACGTCGGCCATTCTTCGGTTCGCGGGCACGCACACAGGCCTGAGCTTTGCCACCCCGTAGCCCCAAGAAGTGCATGAGTAAATGGCAAAGCTCCTTTTAATTAAATGGAAATGGAGGCAAATGTGAAAGAGCTTGCGAAAGCTTGAGGGGCCGAGTTAGTCAATCGGTGTCCGGCCGAAACGAAAGATCTCTGCTATCGCCGAGCAAACGAAATTTCACCTAGTATAGAACACTTCTTTTAATTTAAAATTTAAATTGATTGCAACTAATTAAGATACTCCCCAACGAACCGAACATAACTCACTTATATTCCGACGAACTTGTGTAACTACTTGGAAATATTGCGAACATCCTGTGTAACGAACTCTGTGAATTATTTAAAAGAAATATAGGAAACTTGGCCAAGCAATTGTCGAAGAACTGCTCCACATACCGACAATATTTTACTTGGTCTGTGCGCGAAAAAAAGTATATTGAAAATTAACTTATTGACGTCATTGCACTGTAAGAAACAGTGGTAAACAGGCAGTAAATAAACTGTTTACATTACAACATCGCCGAGCGATTGAGTGAGTGAGTGAGTGAATATACAAAAGTTTGAGGCACGCCAAACTTTGGTCTACGACGCCCAAGGATTTCAGAAGCTAATGGTGCGTATACGTGATCTTCAGTGAATCAGCCGAGAAGACTGTACTCTCGACGGCCGGCCGACTCATCGTTTGGCAATATTTTCAAAATGATATATGTCTGAAAGTATACATACTTAAAGAGCAGAAAAGAGACTTTCATCTGCCCATGTGTACGATGTGGATGGAAACCGAGTGGGTGGCTTCGCTCGAACAAAACCAATCCCATCCAAGCCGGTCACATCGAGGCTGTGATGTCACCATGGCGTGTATGTCGTCCCAAAAACACTTTATTAACGAGTTGACTGGGGCAGCGGTTTTTAATTTAATTAAATTAAATGCAACATGAGAGCCATTATCATTCCCAGCCTCTAAGTGTGAAAGAGGGTTTAAAAGTAAACCTACACCACAAACTAAACATCGTTACCATTTAAACGACCACAGTTCAAATTGTAACATGTTTTAGGATAGTTTTGTACTACTTCCATTTAACTATTTTCAACTTTGTTGAACATCTGTCTATGGTAAAGATTTCCTTTTAATGGATCGAAGTTGATCAAAACGTCCCACATAAATCTTGAAAGTAAAATGCAAAGATCTTCTAAAAATATTGTTTCTTTACAACAATAAACTTGGGGATCATCCACTTAAGTCCCTCCCTCTCAACACCTAATGGATCGTGCTGGAAAAACAAATCAAATTCCAATTAAGCGCCAGAAGGTTGCTAAGTACACACATATGTCGCTCTACATATATAGATCGCGGCCTTGATAAAGATGATCGGGCAGAACTCTCGGAGAGCATTTTATGAACTGAGGGCCCCAATCGTGTGTGCACCTCATACAGTATATATACATAGTTGCTTTGTTATAATCTTTGGGGCGGATGTGGGAGCAATGCAAAGAATTCTGCTCTAGAAAACAAAAAAGTAATGAAAAACGGTTTTATTGCGTGTAAAGTGCCCCCAGAGGGGAACCAGAAAAGAACACATGTATTCTGGTTCTATTCCAAAAGGCGCGCCACATGACGTCATTAGGAAAGGCCATCGGGACCAGTTTATTTGGTAAACCCAACGCAATTCGCGTTGTAAACTATTTCCCAGTCCCAGGGTGCCTATATGTTTCTTTTTTTCATTCATGTGTGGCCCTACCCATTGTGGCGAAATGAAAGAAAAAGCTTTTCCGTGGAAATCAATAATGGGGGATACTTGTTGATTAGTTCAGGGCAGCGAAGAAAAGCGTTGAGAAGTCAACGGCTAAACAGAAGCCATTGAAATGCAGCCAGACAAAGGGGAATCTTTGCATTTCAGATGAAATATGTAACCTCCTTTCTGAAAAAATGTTTTAAAATCATTTATACTCGTACATACATACTTCATAAAATTATTGAAATTTGAAAATACAGAAACCATTTTTGTGGTTGCACTACGTTTTACTATGATAATGCATTTTGTAATTATTCTAGGGACTTCTAAGTGCAATGATTCATTCTTAAATGAGTTATCCGTTATAAAAAACACCGATTATTATTAGATCATATTAGAAATATGATTAAAAGAAAACATAAAATATTCTGCATTGATTCTGAATACCAAATTTGTTCATTACAGATTGAGGAGAATCCAACGATGACCAGGTGAAGTATAGCAGGGACTTTCGGCAGGGTCGGAGTGCACCGCACATGCAGTACTTGAAAAAGCAGAAACCCAAAAAAACGACGGCAACATTTTTATATACTGAAGTTACATAAAAATGGCTGAAAACCAAACCAAAACGACCTCTAGCAAGGGATGCAATGGGAGCAGGACCGCCAATATCCTGGCGCCCCACAATGGGACTGTGGTTCGCAGGACGGATCCGGGCTCCAAACTGAGAGAGGGCTTCCACACGGAAAAGCACGAAATCGAGGACTGGCAAACGATGGCCAAAAACAAATTGAAGCGGAAGAAGAAGCTGAGCACCTCCCTGACTTCCGTGGGGGATACGGTGAATCAGGAGAAACGAACCCGCATCGAGGGTATCCAGCTGCACTGTCGCGGGAAGTTGCGACCCAAGGATACGGAATCCTTTGAGGCCGAAAAGGGCACATCTACAGGATCATCCAAGCAATTGGGAAAGATTGAAAAAGAGCGGGAACGTCCCGTAATAATTAGTGGTGTGACGACCACAAATGTGATAGCAGCACCTCCGCAGAGGATAAAGCGAAAGCTGCAAGAGAATCTGGACACCATCCAGAAGCTGAACGCCCTCACAGAGCAACTTCGTCTGGAGGTGAATGAACTAAAGTCCAGCCTAATCACAGAACGGGGAGCAGTGAGGGCCTTAAGGTGAGTTCTACATTACTTAAGTCACGATCGACAATCAGTAAACTAAGAAATGTAATCTGTCAACCAACAAATGTATATAAGAATGAGTGCATATAAAAATAAACCGATATGTGCGGCCACACAAAGACTGATTTACAGATTGTGACGTTTGTCAATTTAAAAATCGGGGAATCATCTGATTTCTGTTTATGGACTTTACACTTTATAAGGCACATACGCAGATTTACTTGAGGTTATTATATATTTATTGATGATCTCTAAAATTATATCGATGGTACAGGATTGGAGTAATTAAATAGTAAATAGTTAATTTCTTGAGTTTTAAGCAATATTGTTAAATTCTAACCTATGTTGTTATTTCTGGGTGTAATTTTTTTAAAACCTTGAACTCATCGCCTTTCTCCCCACCAGGGCTCAAAACGACGCAGATAGTCGTCGGTGGAAGAGCGAAGTGAAGAAGCTGCAGCAAACGCTGGACATTGCCAAGAAGAGCAATGGGATAAAGAAGGCCACCGATTCGGGCCCAGACTCGGCCGGCACCCATGTGACCGCCGATGGCCTCATCAACTATGAAATCCAAAGACTGACTAACGAGATCGCCGTGCTGAAGGAAGCGAACCGATGCAAGGAGGAGAAGACCCAGGTAAGTGCCTGCCACATCATCATCGCAATCATCACATGTTGCATGTTGCATGCGACAATTAGTGCCGCCGCTTTGTTACCGCCAAGTTGTAGTTGTGGGTCAAGTGCTCCCAGACCAGCACGATGCATGCCAGACCGATCCCCACCACCCAGAGTGCGAATACGGCGTGGAAATGCTGCAGCTTGAGGACTACGGGATCGTCACTGCTGCTGCCCCGCCGCCGGTTGACCACTTTCACACCCGATTTTATGAAGGCGGAGTTCATGATGCGATCCCAATAACGCTCGAATCCAAACTCATGCGAACTCCGGATCAGCGAGTCGAAGAAGCCCAGGTAGGGCGATCCGTAGGGAACGATATAAACGGCGTGAAAGGGGACTAGGCAGCTGTTCATCAGGTGGAAAAAGGGACGACCCAGGTGCATGTGCACTCGATTGTTAACCTGAAAACGGGCGATGTGGTACTTCTCCAAATAGGCGTATCTGGGGAGTATATCAGAACTATCTATAGGTCTCTTTCTAAAATTGGTTCACCCACCTGATATCATTGTTCTTCATCATTTCGTACATCTGGGCGTCAGGAACCTCTAGCATTTGCTCCCGAATTCTAGCCTCGTACTTATGTCCCAGAGTCAGGAAGTGCTGGATGTGTTTCAAGTGCCTCGGGCGAATGAGGATGCGATAGTGGGACCTGGCCAAGCCTCCCAATTGGTTTATATCCGGGAGGTAAGGTTGGAACACCATCATGCTGGTTAGATTTCCCCTAAAGGCCGAGCAGATGAGCAGTCCGAAGTAAAGCCAGAAGATCAGAAACAATCGAAGAGAGTGGTTCCGCGGAATGTTGTTCATGGGCATAGTTAGGGCTCCGGCGAAAAGTTGCATGGGAGCACCACCAACTCCGGCCTTCAAAATGTAGCAGAAAATATTGCCCACCAGAACAGAGGCCAGAATCAGGGCCCAAACCGATGTGCCGAATGATCGAAATATATTCCAGAAAGTGGGAGCCGTCTTGGCCTTCGGCACAATCACACATAGATCATCGCGCATATGGGAGACCGTACTCTCCGCCTGCTTTTTGAAGGTATCCGGAGCCAGGAAGCGAATATTCATAGCCACATCCACATATTCCCTGGCCACCTCAAAGAAACATATGTCCGAACTGAGATTGTGGTTATTGTAGGAGTGCGGACGGGTTATCATCATGGTGGCGTTCAATCTCTCAGCCACATATCCTGCCAGCAGGCCATCCGTACCAACAATTATTCCCTGCTTCCAGAAGATAGCTCTCACATCGTCCTTATAGATGCACATCCTCAGGGGTTTTCTCTGCATATTAGGTATGGTTTTGGGAAAGAGCTGCTCCAGAGAGGGCACTCCATTTGCATTGTTGTCAACCGGTATCAAGTAGTTGTCCGTAAAGGGGTTGTACCGGTAGGCATACAATCGATTATCTCGCCAGTAGAGGATCACTATGTTTAAGAGCCAGATCTTCCAGAATTGTCTGAAACTGGCCCGCATCCAGGCGTCGGAAACGGTGTCGGCATCTCTTACCAAGAGGAAAACATGCGATCGGTGCTTGGCGGCCGATTTCTTGCGAATGAGCGAGAGTTCCAATGGTTGCGATATGTTTGTTATAATCATCACCATGTACATGAGTATCCCATCATCTTTGACCGCCTCCAGGGGTCCATTTTGATTTCTGAAATATAATAATATTTCTTAAAGCTTAGTGTTTCCAATGTACCAATCGTATTTGGACTTTATATAGATTTAAAGGAAGTTTATATCATACCTCAGGGATATGTAGGATATGTTGCACTTAGTCACCTCTCGCAGAATCTGACCGGTGTGCTCGTGGGAGGTTTGGTTCTCGAAGTACACGAAGAGCACTTTGACCTTCGCTATGCAGAGGATTTCACTCATCTTTACCATCAAATGGGAACTCTTCTTCATGTTCACCGGAATGCGATTCTCACCTGCCCCAGCCAGGTGGGCCAGGATTATCAGAAGCAGGAGATTTCTTAACCACTGGATGGACATTGTAATGCCAACTGTTTGTCCAGAACGATGGCACCTTTGTTTTTATACCCAGAGCCAATTTCGATATAGCAATTTCGTTAATGCTTGCCATATCGCCGAAGGACGTTAAGCAAATATTGTGCCATATCTTCTGCACTTTATATATCCTTCGAAGGACCTTTTGGTTACAGTCAGGTGTTTCAGTTTGTTATTATATGTAGTTTAATAAACAACAAATTTTGCTTATCTAATACCAAATAATATTTTTAACAAAAAATCTATTCTGATTTTATGAGTCTACTTTAATTCCGTTGATAACATTCCGTATATAACATTTCAAATTTACATTTTAAACACTCTCTAATGGTCTAGAATATGCGTTGAATTTTAAAAAGGTTAGCCACCGACAAAGTGAAAGTCTTTAGGTGTTTTCCATATTTAAATTTAATTATTCCCTTCTGTTTTTACATGCGCACCTTATAAAGGGTATGCGATTCTTCGACTGAGCCAAGAACTTTCCTTTCCCGTTCTTTTTGTAGCATTTTTGTAGCAGTTTTGTGTGTTTTTGTGTCTCGTTTGGTTAATGGATGTGCGACCTAATCGCAAAGTGCAAACTAACAGCATGGATTAACTTGCTTCTGGCCTCTCCCGCTGCTTGGAGTCCCCAGTTCCAAAGTTGGCAGCACGCATATGTAGTATATGATTCGACCGTTTCTTGCAGATTATGGGGCAGGCTGATAGACTCAAGGCTGCCGATATGCGGCAATTGAAGAACGCGTATGAAAACCGATTGACTCACATACAGAAATCAGCCAAAATTGAAATAACACGTTTGGTAAGTTGTGCGTGTAGCGGCTGCTAACGGGTCACCAAAAGTTGGCCGAAAGGGAGATGGTGAATGGGGAGGGGGAGGGGGCTGAGCGGTACGGAAAGAAACCCGGCGGTTCAGAAGCGGACGGGCAACTTTTCATACGACCATTGAAATTCATACATGCATTTTGAATTTGCACAGCAAGAAAACAGGTCATTTTACCTAGCTTATAACGTTTGGATATATTTTATAATCATACGGAAAATAGGTTCCCTAAAATATTTACTTCATATTTAATTGCTTTAAAGGAGAACCTGATTTGGCATTCAATTTGAAAGCCGTTATATAAATTCCCCATAAAAACACACACAATAAGTTGTTTAGTCTAAGATGAGGTATACAACACGTTATCGTTTAACGTTTAAACAAACAAACAAATTTCGCTTGAAAATGTAAACATTAGTGCAATAGTCCAAGATGAGGTATACATGTATAAACCTTGGGTTAAAGGTTTAAACATTACTGAAATGAGACACCCCAAAGGGGCTTTATGTCAATATTGTGGATAGTGTTGTGGATATATTTTACGATCTTTGGGTTATTTACTGCGCCGTCTTAGCCATTTCTTGATCCTAAATATATATTGAAAACATTTACTTGCAGCTAGAGGAAATAAAGACCAAAGAACGTAATATAGGACTGCTGAGGAAGGACTTGCTGGCACTGCAGAGTCCCAAGAAGCAGAAGAGGCAGAGTGAAGCCAAAGTGCCAGCGACGACGAAACCCAAAACGAACCCCAACGAAACGAGCCAAAAGCCAAAGAAACCCACTACGAAGCCAATGGGAGAAACAAAAGCTAAAACCGAACCAGATACAGATATTGCAGTCGAGCAAAATCCCATACGCCAGGCTCAAGTTACACCTGAGGTGAGTCTGTGTTTCTGTTTTATTTCTTTGGCTTTTTAACTTTTTGGTAAAGGGGGGGGGGGGAGGGGGGCAGCCAGCACTTGAACTTGTCTGGGAGGCGGGTTAAAAGTTAAGAGCTCGGCCAGATACAGTATCTGTATCTCGGGATCCCAGAGTATGTATACATAGATACTCTATATGTGCTGCTGCCGCTGCAGTATCTGCATCTGCATCTGCATCTGTATCTCTACCTGTGGTTATGCACTATTGGCATGATCTATGATATAATTTTGCGTTAGTTATGAGAATGGCAAAGACAACAATCGCCGCGTCGATAAGCGGTGGGCAGAAAAAAACAGAAAAGAAAAATCGGGGAAAAAAGTAATGAAAAAACCTGCTGCGGCAGTTGCAGCGTTGCAGTTGCAGCAGCGCAAGTGTTGCAAGTGGATCGCTGGCGAGAGCGAGAGAGAGAGAGAGAGAGAGTGGAGCGGTCGGTTCCAAGCCGGTTTTTCGCACCACTCACTCACTCACTCACTTTCTCTCCCGCCGCTCGAGAGTTTACCGCTCGCATGAATGGCCGTTCAGTTCGGTTTTTAAGTTCGCAGCGGTCGCAGGTGTCGCAGGTGTCTGAGTCTCGGTTTCAGTCCGACATATAAAGTCCTATAAAAGATACTACACACCCAGTGAAGTGCACAAATCAAATGGATACAATTCCGAGTGCATAATCAGGTGAAATTTGCGGCCCAGAATCGGCGGTCTTTTGAAAAGAGGCGCTAATGAAAAGTGTAGCGAAGTGCATTGTCTGATTTTCTATGCCAAAAATGTAGGAACCAAATGCCACACATTGATGGATACACACCATCAAATACCAAACCAAAACCCAAACAATCGTTACTTTTGAATAGAGTTAAACCTATTCACAGTTTGTCTTTCTCTTTGCCATTGTTTAACGCACACGAACCCATATTTTCACCGACTTCGCACTATAGTTTAGTGAAATATGCCAAAAATGATCGAAATTAATTGCCTTTCACACCCCTTTCGTACCTCCATTTCGTGATTTGTGGCCATATAGCTTCGTTACGTTCCAGTGATCGAATTCGATTTTACAGTTCATTAATCGCGCCTGCTCGTAATTGTTTTTATCGCTGCCAAAGTAGTCGAGAATTTGTTCCGAAGATCCAAGATCTCGAGATCATTGGGCCATGACAGCTGGATGGCAACGGATCGGATCAGATCGGATGGGTTGGGTGTGGATCGAATCGCATCTGGCCGATCTCTTTAATCCGCGATCGGATGTCGGCCAGTGCGCCAGTTTCTAGCAGTCATTTGCATAGCAAAGTGCAGCAGCAACATCATCGGCAATCGGGCAACGATGTCATCCAGCAACAAGAAATAAGCGTCGGCATCAATAAGTGCACTTGAAAAAAAGTGTTACAAATCGAATGAAAAACAGCACCTTCTCAGGGGTAACAACCCGGAAAACTCGTAAAACATGTGCGAACAAATAACTGACCAATAAAAATTTTTGTTAATTTAACGCCTTGTAAGATGTGTGCAAACTTCGGAAATAATTAGTCATACCAAATATTTAATTTCTTAAATGTTTACTTTAAGAATTAAATATCTCCAAGAGTGTAAACATCGTAACAACTTTTTAAGTTTATTCGCAATATTAGTACAAATAAATAAAAAAAATTAAATAATATGAGAGCCTAAGAAAGCTCTGTTAAAACCACATCTTTAAAATAGTAATAATAAGCAAAACAAAAATACAAAATATAATACCATTACTTGATACTTTCTTTTAATTAAAACTGAAAGCTTTAAGAATTGCCTACTCATAAGGCCTAAGAACAAGCTGTCATATCATTATGATATTTTCGCCCTATTAACAAAATAGCTTTTCTTCAGTCACATGTTTTCCAAGCAAGTAATATGTTTTATTCTTATTTGATGTTGACTGACCATTTCACCTTAGTGATTGATGTTTTCGCCTGTGTACTGACCACCACTCTCCCCTAAGAGTCAAGAGTCTTTAAGGAAAAAGTGTGTGGTTGTGGGGAGTGTGTGTGCACACCACCAATTGGGGTCAGTGAAAAGCTTTTAAAATGTTAACGCTATTTTAAATACGATATGTTGCTATGGGTATGGGTATGGGTATGACTATGCCGCTGCTGCCTGCAAAAATTTAGTCATCCCCATCTTCCCATCGCCATAGCCAAACGACAGTAAAAGCGAGGCGATGGCAAGGTAATGATGATTGTGATGATGATGTTGCTAAAACAAGACGCCAAGACTGCGGACGCTACCAATATGCAAAGTAATCACAACACAAAAAGTGTGCAGACAACAAAAACAACAAATAAACGACTTGGGAGTGCAAAAAAAAGGGGTGTGTGAAATGGAAATGTGAACCATATGCAAATCGCGAATCGTTTGCCCGAATGTGTCTATAAATTTCGATGTTTTAGTGAAATTACCACGGTGAAAACTATTTGCCATTTGCCATCAAAGAAACTAAAACTTGAAAATTGCGGTTAATTGTTTTTGTCAAACGAAATCCACACCTTCATATGTGGGAATAATGCATAAATACGCCTGACAATGGATTACTACTACAACCGGAGGGATGTCAAGGTAATTGACCACTGACATAGCCAGAGCAAATATAATTATACGTATAAAGTGAGTATAAGCCATTAAGTGATTCCTATTTCTGGTAGCACTTGTTACTCACTTCACGGGAATTGCGCCTACGACGCGTACCCCATAGACAATTAGCTTATTGTGAGGCGGCGATGGGAAATCTGATTTATGGGAATGGAATGGCGGGGGAGTTAGCATATAAAGTGTCAGAATGGCGCCTAATTTATAGATTATAACTCAAGAATTCACAAGGCGAAGATGTTCCATTTTAAAAAGGGAAAGGATTCTAGTAAGACATTATTCACTGCTCAAATTGGTGTTTCCGCTTTTCCAAACCAGTTCATTTTAATGGACTTTTGAAATATAATTTATTTGATTTAAAAAAATTTTAATTCAAATTCCATTTTAATAGAACATAGTTTTGATTTTAATAATCATTTTCTATTTTTACAACATACCAAGAAATAAAAATCAATTTCATATATTTTATAAGCTTGTAATTGATTTTGGTCGGTAAAGCAAATCGCTTTCAAAACTAGCAACTTTGTTTACAAGTTATTTCGAAAGCTGGCACCAATCGATAAACACAATTATTAAATTAATATAATATAGTGCGTAATAAACTGCTTGAAAAACGAAATCTGGAGCTTATCGGCCTCAATTTACTCCACTTTCAAAAACCATTAAAAGATCATCTCGGATGATTAACTATCAATCGGCGATATCAAAAGTCTGTGCTGCCTGACATTTCTGCTACACGGGGTCTATAAAATTTTGCAAATTTTTGAGCACAAAAGAGGCCATCATCAAAAACAGCTGAGGCCGCGACGGATGAATAATTACCTCTTTGTGGTATCTCAGATCGAAAGGGAAAGGCTCCGACTTGGACTTCGGCATCGGAAATCGGAATCGCCACAGTTGGACTCCCCGGTTAATCCACGGGTTCGTTGGGCGATATCGATGCAAATTAACGGGCCCAATGCATATATGTCAACAGGGCCCTGGCAAGTCCATTCATTAGTTCAATTAGCTTATCCCATCCGCGCTTGACTGGCCCTCCTGATACCATACCCCACATCCCAGGTACCACATACCATCTGCAATACAATATAATTCATTAGCGCATATAAACTTTCGCTTTCGCAAGATCAAATCAAAGCAGTGCCTTTGTGCAGACTCAAACCTGAATTACAATGCCAAATGCAAATATAAGACAAAATATATACCTACTAGTTGCTACCTACAGTTGGGGTCAACATAATAGCTCTGAGAATTATGAAATAATATTGGATGTTGGGAAACTGTGGTATAAGAAGCTAAAGTTTCTGTTTAGTCTCATATGATAGGGTAAATAAAAACGGAATGGGTGATTTGAAACTCTTATCTCTCTTGAATGTGTTGAAATTAATAAAATTTTTAAAATTGTTTAATGAAATACTAAATCTCATACCTTTAACCATTACTGGAGAAGGCCTTTTCGAAATGATATAAGAAAATATAATGGTAAAGAAATATTTAAGGAAGTTTGGTTTATTAAGACGATGAGTAAGCAAAGTGGAAAATGTGTTTGATTATAGCCAATGTTCTAGAACGATTCCAAATGCAGGTCACTTACTTCCGGGAAAATCATCTAGAGTACTATTAGATTGACCCCGTCTGTTTGTAAGGCACCGGCGATGCCTTTTGATGGCTGCTGCTACACGTAATCGTCCACGGACCGGGGGAGTCGAACCCGGAACGTCGGATCGTTGCAGTGGCAGTTGCACCGATCGAAGTGAAACCTGTCTGCAGAAAGGAAAATCATTTCACACAATCACAATCACTTGGCCCGCGGCTTGTGCAAACAAACCGACAGCGAGACATAAACACACCCATGTGCATCCGAGTATCTGGGTATCTCTTTATCCAAGTATCTGGGTATCTCCGTTTCTGGGTATCTCCGCATCGTATATGGCTCAGCAGGTTGGGACTGCCGACAGATTTACAAACAATCCATCGAGCGTTTGAAATCGACCCGATGGCGCATCTCCGTCTCGCAACGTCGACGCTGCATTTAGCGCAATCTGCATATGGCATCAATAGAGATAGAGCCATCAAAAAGTCCCCCCGAATGGAATCGGGGGAGGCGAGATGAGTGGTTCGGGGAATGGGTATTGAAACTGGGACTGGTAATGTTGATGGCGGCCACTTGCTTAATCGCCCCGAGCACGTTGATCGAGTTCGTTAACCGGCCGTTATGCAAAAAGTTCTTTTGGAATCGATCCAAGAAATTACCATAACGGTTAGCTCAGTCTGGGTATCGGTCGGCGATCTCGGGCCCCTCTCTCCACGACAGCCGATAATTTCAATCGAAGACGTGCAGGCATGCGACACCAACGCCAGCAGCAATACTTCAGCAAAAGCAACTCCATTTTGGGCCCAGACCCTGGACTCTCATAAACGTATATCTGCACTGAGAGAAAAGAATTATTTTTTAAAAATAAATCATTCACAAATTTTAATTTTAAAAACTAATTCAGTCCCTTAGCATATCAAATGCTGTATTTGAACTCATAAAATTGTTTAAGTATCATGTATACAGTTTCAACATTTTAATTGAAAGTTTGAGGTAAAGCAAGCATAACGCTTTCTATGGTTTTACTGTTCAATGTAAATAGTAACTCCCAATAAAATCATCCATGCAATACCATATATTTGCATGTACATTGTTCAAATATGTACCTCAAAGTTAGAGACATCATAGGATAGCAACTCATTTGAATTTGAAGTGTATTTATTCTCCCCAGCCCAATTAATTATTTTTCCCAGTGCGGTCAGTTGTGAAATTAAGCGATGTACGGTTGGTCATTGCACTGCAAGCACTGGGCTCTCTGGAAACCTTTTGGGTGTACGTACCGTCCATATACATACCTCGTTTCACAATTGATTAATGATTTCTCCTCCGGCCCCAAACACACATGTCCAACGAGGCCCACAAATTAGCATAATGCTGCATTATGCGTATAATAACACTGCTATTATGGGTGTTATATAAAACATGAGATTGACATGAAAGTAAAACATAACTGGGCGTTGCTTGATTGGAAAGTGATTTGGCGTTTCGAACTGGGTTCGGTTTTCGGATTGCTGGTTTTCGAGTTTGAGGCTTCGAGTTAGAGGCTAATTAGCTGACAGGGCAGATGGATGGCATCGTGACCATGAAAATCGTGATGGGACCCGACGATAAAGCGAAACTTTTGAAATGCACATTCAATTGTGCGTGGAGTTTCGTGATTCACGACCAGGATCGACGACTGGTGCCTTGGCCCAGCTAATCGGACAACAAAACGCACCTTTTCCTACCTCGTTTTGATCTTTCGGCCGTGTCATTGAACCCACTTCTTGGCATTTGGGACCCACTGGTACCCATTGTCCGGATCAAAAGCAACCTGTACCTGTCCATAATAATGATTTGGCGCTTTTTTTTTTAGCGAAAAGTGTGTCTGTGGCAAGAAATCAAGTCATAACTGTTAACACACATGTAAAGAGCACACCGCAAAGCGGAGCGTTCTTTTCAGTTCTCAGTGTTCTGGGGGCCCCGGGCCCCCCTCTTTATAAATAGTATACACACGAAGAACAGATAAAAAACAGATTCTTTTGTTAATTGCTTTGTCCATTCTGGGCCAGGTCGCCCGAAGAAAACGTGGGCAAACGCGAGTGATAGAGAGTGGTGGTATAAATGTAACTATGGCACGACATTTTCTAATTTTTCCCCCTGTTTTCCCCATTAAATCCCCAGATAACCCAACTCAAGAACATTGAGCTAATCAACAATACGAAAAATGCACATAAATCAGCGCTCGAGATGCGCACAACAATGAAGAGCAGCCAGCCGAATGGATTGGATGATGCTCCTACTCGCATGAGGGCCCCCGACGAGATGAGGGCCACCACTTGGATGACGACGCTGCTCGGCAGCCATCCGGCAGCAGCCAAGTCGAAGGTGAGTCACGGCTTAGAAATTCGTCGAACTCTGGTATTTATCCAATCCCCCTCTCTCTGTGGTCTTCCCAAGGACCCCAATTCGGACACGGACTCGGCTCTGTCCTCGGCCCCGCCCTCCATCAGCCCGCAGCCGCCCTCCAGCGGATCCGACAGCGGCGTGATTTGGCAGACTGTAAGTACCCGGTCCCCACTAGCAGGTAGACTAGCTAAAAATTTGGAAGATTGCCAATAACACAAAGCCATTTAGGCAGGAGAAGTTAGCTTTAAATCTAATGATTAATGATAGTTCATGGATTGTGATTTATTATATCTAGAAACTCGAAATCAGTACATCTCAGTTAATAGACTTTTGTTTTCCTTTATATTTCGTTGGTATAGGATTATTTTCAAAAGAAATAAGACATCTTAGGTATGGCATAGTAAGGTCGATGTACAGAAGCCATTAGATAGTTTGTCGGAGAATTATTCATGCCATTCTATGATGTTTTTAATTTTCAATTGAAGAAAGAGATTAAGGAATTGAATATAATTTTGTTATTTGATAGTATTTGAGTTTTTCCTTTAAATGTAGACGGTATATGTGTGCTTCTACTTAAAATTAGTAAGTTTTTGAGAATACTTTGACATTTCAAGATGTTCTGAATATGCAAAAAAATGTTTCTTCATCCACTTGATTAACGATATTTAGAATTAAATATAACATTAAATGTACTTTTAATTTATGTTAAATTGACAAAAGCAAGATTTTTAGGTATTAGGTTTTTTTGTCAGACCTTTAAAATAAATAAAATTATCATGCATGTACTATTATATTAAAAAATTTTAAATGATTTGTAATCCAATTAAAAATGTTTCGTAGATTTCCTTGAGAAAGAGAAATAAGAACTAGACAAGCAAACAGGTGGTTGTTAAAATATCTCCGCATGAATAGGTTATTTCCCAGAACCTAAGAGGGTTTTCTGGATGATTTCCCATCGATTTTAGAATTGTTTCCCTTGAGTGGTGACTGAATCCACCCCCATTTCTTACTTGCAGCTGCAGGACCTGGACAAGCTGCAAAAAGAAGCGGAAATGTACCAGAAGGAGAACGAGCGCCTGCAAACGGAGGTGCAGCTGATGAAACAGGAACTAGATGCCGCGGAAAAGGCGGCGATGGCCAGTGGAAAGAAGCAGGCCCACATCGGGGAGCTGATGAAGCGGATCCAGGAGCTCGAGGAGAAGCAGGCCAGCTTCGAGGACGAGGCCAGCGAGCTGAGGGAGCAGAATGAACTCCTCGAGTTTCGCATACTCGAGCTGGAAGATGATAGCGATAAGGTAAGGCAATGGCACCCCGGGTTCGCGAATCACTCGAAAGCCAGTTTGTGAAACCACTCGAGCGAGTGACTCACTTGGCGGTTGTTTATGAATGAAAATGAATTGAGCCATTCATTCGACTGCGCTCAGAGCCAAGTTAGCGCTAGTTGGCCAACTCAGTGTGCTGAAGTCTCTCAGTTTTGTTTGGCATCTAAGCCAGCACGGAAATTGTTTTGGTTTAACGGCAACAACAATCTTTTTATTTTCCAATTGAAATTGTTTCACTGGAGCAGCCACAGTTGGTGGCTTACTCATTAGGCTGTGTTATAAAATATTCAGGAATTGAAATCTGTGGTTACACTTTCCAATTGTCAGCGAGTCTGCACAGAGACTTTATGTCATCTGTGTGTGTCGAACTGTGATCACCGCCTACAATTTTACCACGATTGCTTCTTGGCCATGTAGATGATTTGGCCTAAGAGTTGTTTTAGCCAAATCAGAGGCAAGCGCTTAAAACGCTGCTTATAAGGGTAGTGCCCTAAGTGGACGCCATCTACGAATCTTGTTATACTTATGAGTGTTTTGTCGTTACTCATAGACAACCAAATCCAGCAAAAGGCTTTGTTGGCCCCACACCTTAGTGGTACACCCATTAAGTGGAACGATTGAAGGTATATTGGGTGACCGAGAAAATAAAGGGGTTGTTAAATATTTAAAGTTTGTAAATAACAGAGAAGATCTTCTTTCTGCAGCCTTTTGCATTTGAAACTCCTGTGTTGTAGACGAAATAATCTACAAATAAATGTTAAACAAAGTAAACAAATACATATATTAAATGATTTTCCTAATATATTACATTTTGTGATTATATCAAGTCCAAAAATATTAAAAAATCTATTATACTTAAATATTATATCAAGTCTATAAGTAGTGAAGAGTACATTTCAACAAATTGTTTCTCGTTAGAAACATATCTATTCAGTTTCTTATGAGGTATCTCCAGTTCGATGCCCCCCATCCGTCAATCTCTTCTGCTGTTTTTCAGTTTCGGTACGTTTAATTTCTAGAGCCGAACAGTTTCAGCTGGCAGCCAGCGGCGGTGAAGTCGTTCAGCTTGAAAATCCAATTCGCTCGCCTAATTGCAATAACCAAAAGTAATTATTCGCGCAGCCAGCAAAGTGAAATTAGTCGTAGATCGGTTTGCACATGAGAGTGTGTCAGTGGCGGCAGTGGAGCATTAAGCCAGTGCTAATTTGCCTAAGTAACTGTTAACTAGAAGAACATAATTAATTGCATTATCCTTGATCCGATCCAGATGGAGAGCACTTGCGAGGGCCACTGCCAGAGTCTGCAGGATCTGCTGGAGCAGTCCGCCCAGCAGCTGGAGGATCGGGACAAGCGCTGCCTGCAACAATTGCTGCAGTGCGTCCAGCAACTGGACCTGGATGCCATGGTGCCAGGCGATCAGGTGTGTAAAGCCACTGTATTTATAGATAAACTAAAAAAATTTGATTTTAAATATTTAAATAATAAAGAGGACATACAGTAGGGACTAAATATTGTTTGCTAATAAGTATAAGTTCTAATCTTACACTAAGAAAACTGGAATTACCTAAACTGAATGATTTATTACCTAATAGTTGCCCTTATGTTTTATGAAAGATTTCCTAAAATGAACTCAAGGTAATATATTGACTACATTTTTACTAAAACATAAGGGCAGGGCAACTGTTTTGGGTAATACCAGTTTTTGGGTGTTTTCTGGGTATAGTTTTGTAAAACGAATCCGTATCTAAGATGGCACAAAATGTAACTCATATAAAGATCATACATTTGGAGCCTAGCTAGCCCATTTATGTTTGTCAGTTAATCGTAGACGACTTTACTGCGTGTTTAGCAAACATATACATACAATCCATATATTTATTGATACCCCAGTTATTTCCATTAGCTTCACTCGTTTTAGCCACCCTTATGAAAATTTCGGACTTAGAAATCGCTAAAATTCAAGTTTTGTTTTATTTTTCGCCCAAAAACAGAACCGGACGGAAACCCACCGGAGGCACAACTCAACCCAAAGTCATAGTCAGAGTCACAATCACAATCACAGGATCGTAGCCACTGTTCAGCCGTATAGCAACTGTGCCACGCCCACCGCCCCGCCCACGCCCAGCAAGAGGCACTGCAGCCAGGTGAGCTCTTGGCAGAGCAGCAGCCTCAGCGAGAGCGGAGTGTTCGTGGAGTGCGATCTGCCATCTAGTGGGATTAGCCATACCCACCTGCAGTACTACCAGGAGAGATTGGAGCAGCTGGAGGGCAAGCTCCTAATCTACGAGAGCAGTGGTGACGCCCAGGCGCGGCACTTGGCTCAGAGATTGCAGCGGGAGCTGCAGCTGGAGAAGGATCTCAAGGAGCTAGCCGACCGGGTGGAGCACCTGACCGAACAGAACGCCCAGTTGGAGGAGGCCAAGTGCGAGTTCGAGGAGGCGGAGAACGACACGCGACTCCATCTGCAGCGCAACGAGGTGGAACTGGAGATCCTTCGCCAACGCAACGTGGAGTTGGAGTTCGGCAAGGAGGCACTGGGCGCCAAGTATCAGGATTGCAGGGCAGAGGTGCTCATCCTGCGGGAGGATCTTGCTGCAGCCGAGACCCAGTTGGAGCATCTGCAAGCGGAGAGGAAACAGGCCAGAAAGGAGCTGCAGGATCTGCGGAGATCGCTGCCTTTGCTGCTCATCTGTCGTCTCTTATCGCTGGCCAAAATGGGCAACAATGTCTCCTCCCCAGAGGGCAGTCCGCGTCTCACGTCGGGCTATACTCCCACAGCCCAAGGAAGCCTCAACTCCAGCGCCAAATTGCAAACAGCAGACTTTGGTTTGGGCCAGATGGGATATGCTGATCCCGGCGAGGGTCGTGAGATTGTTTACCTCAAGGAGGAGGTGAAGAGCCTACGCAGCCAACTCAAAGAACTGAATGCCCGGCACTACGAGGCCATGGAGACGGCCGACTCCCACTGGGTGGACCTGGAGCAGCAGTACAAGGAGCGCGAGGAAGCCTACCGAGCCAAGGAGGCCAGCCTCAAGCAGAAGATCACCCAGCTGCAGGACTGCCTGCGGGATGACTCCCGGGCGGCCACCGAGAAGATCCAGCAGCTGGAAGAGGGTGAGCAGGCGCTGAAGACCTGCCTGGTGCGCATGACCAAGGAGCACCGCGACCTGCTCACCGAGAATCAAACGCTGCAGTGCAGCATGGAGAGCGTGATGGCCAAGATGGAGATGGAGGCGGAGCACAAGATGCCCCTCACGGAGGCCCTGGAGACGGAACGTCGAAGGAGCCAGGCCCTGATGGACGACCTGAGCTTCGCCAAAAAGATGCAGCAGAACACCGAGGATCAGTTGAGGCAGGAGACGGATGCACTGCGCACCCAGATCTTTGACATCAAAAAGGAGTACCTGCACATCGAGGTGACCAACAGTGAGCTGAAGGAGGAGGTGGGCACGCTGGAGAACAAGATCCGCCAGATGGAGGGCCAGATGAAGGAGTCGGAGGAGCGGGCGCGCTGCCTGGAGGACGAGCTGCGCACCAAGGACGAGCAGTGCCAGTTGATGGAGCGAAAACTGGGCGTGATGCCCGAGGGCTACAGCCTGGCCGACGAACTCTACGATAGTCCTGCCAAGCGGGCCAAAAAGACCGAGGTGCCGGATCTGCAGACCGCCAGCAAGGGTCTGGGCGTGGCTCTACTCGATCTAGAGGTGGGTTGTTACTATATTCCTTTAAAATGAATCCTTAACCCCTTATCACCATCTCTATAACAGGGTCGCGACTTTGATCTGCCACTCCACAAGGACTTCCAAGCGATCGCCTGCAGCGTGAAGCATCTGGCGGACACCCTCCTCTCGCAGAGTCCGTCCGAGGTGAGTCTACCCAAGAGCAAGCCTGTCAAGTCAGACGATGCCAGCTGGGTCACCGCCCAGGATGGCTCATCCACTAGAATAAGCGGGGCAGGACTGTCGACTGTGACCAGTCTGGAGAGTCAGGGAAATCAAGAAAGTCGGGAGAGTCAAGAAGGTCAGGTTATACAGGAAACTCTAGAAAGTCAGGAAAGTCAAGCCAGTGATCCCACTAGCACTAGTTACCTAAGTGTCCAGGCATCCTCATCCAGGCCACGGGGCTTTAAGGTGGGCAGATCTGTACAAAAATCCAGAAGATCCCAAGGAGGAGCCGATAGCCGGACGAATCTCAAGCAACAAACAACACCTAAGGCCGCAGAGGACCAAGAAAAGAAAATCAGTGAGGTTCCCTCTTCCATGAGGAAGCTTTCTGAGGAGCAAGAACCTGAGCTTCGGCCTGGGAAGAAAAACAAAAAGCGGGCCAAGGATACGAAGGAGGAGCAACCTAACCCCCAACGTCGCCAGCGATCCATGTTACGGCGTTTCCTCTTCAGGAGGATATATCGTGCCCGCATGCGAAGTCGATCTATGGGCTTCCAGCTCCAGCAGAGCCTCTCCTGCAACAGTTTCCACTCGGTGTTGTCGGTTCACACGGCTCACTCCTCCAAATCGGGGGTTTCACTGTACTCCCTGCATGCCGAAGTGGTTAATCTTGATTGGGAATCACTGGCCAGCGTGTCTTTCGTGCAAACAGATGAGCTCAAGTGTCTTGAGGAAGAGGTTCAGGCTACTCCCATTTGCAGTGAACAGGAAGTCCAAGTGCAACCGGAATTGGTGGAGTGCAGCACTCAAGCGGATGTGGGTGTGGAGCAGCGGCTGCTCTTAATGCCTCTGAGAACCAGGTGCTTTGTGGATCTCCTCCAGGGTGCAGTGGACGGGTACTTCGATGTATTCGCCTTCCGAACCCGCCTGCTCCATTTGTGGGAGGATGGGGAAGATTTCCGGGAGAACCTCGAGTTTATGCAGGACATGTGGGCGGAGAAGAATCACCAGGAGTCGCTGGAAAGTTACGAGGGATTCGTGGCGGCTCTCGGCTGTGTCCAGAGTCTGAAGAGTGCTCTCAAGCCTGCCTCCTCGGAGCTCCTGGATCAGATCGAGCAGCGCATCCATGCCCGCCTGGTCCTTTATCACAACCAGAAGATGGAGTCGGAGTTCTGCTGCACCGTCTACATTCCCGTGGAGCGCAGCAACTCTATCTTGTTCAGGGGCCCCAGATGAGTTGTCTCTTGAAATCTCCATTTCGATGTAAATACTCCAAACATAAATGTAAATTACCGAGTGACTGTTCCCTTTTGGTCTTCATGGGGTGTGTTATATGATATATCATTTGATTTAAGATCAGATTAGATTTTATCGGCTTATAAAATGGAGAGCGCTGATTTGGTGTACAAAATGAGTAATCAAATTACTAATTTGGGTACCCATTAGCTGAGGTCCATAATTGCGCTTCGACCTACAAGTCATAAAACAAGAGTTTGTACATCTTAGTGAAAACCAGCTTACTTGTGCGGCCTCGAATGGAAAGCTATATTTTGTAAATCAAGAATGCCTTGAGATTAGTTTCCCTATGCAGAATCATTTGTAATATCGGTAGAACCAGATCGTTTCCAAATTGTGTATTCGTTGAGCATTATAATGGCCAAAAATGACGTGGACGTGGATGTGGACACCTTCCATGACTGCCGGAGCGATGACGAGGAGACTCCGGAGTTGGCAGTGGGCGGTGGCGATGAGGTGATCTGCAAGCAGGCGCCCCGATACGACGATCCCGGCCAGATTCGAACCGTTCTGGAGCGGGCTGCCACTGCCACCCAGCGACTCCTTAGGTGCTACGGAGGCACCGACTGCGTGCCCACTCGACCCTCGATGACCCGCTTCTATCCGGCAACCCTGGAGGTCAGTGCCCGTCTCCACACGGACGACAAGTGTCCCTGTCCCAAGGACAGGCAGTGTAAGCTGATTGGCGACCCGGTGACCCTGAAGCTGCCCATCGAACTGAATCCGGAGAGTGGCCAGGTCAAGGTCAACATCTTCCAGCCGAAGTCGCTGGCAACCTTCTGCGGCTGCAGTGCTCCCGGAAAGCAGAGCAAGTTCAAGAATAGAAGGCCCAGTGTGAGGTGGTGCAGCAGGGAGAACGTCTGCCCAGATTGCCAGGAACCCAGTCAACGCTCGTGAATTCCATAACGTGCAGCCACCTTTTAATGTCCTCAAAGTGATTGATTTTTCTCAAAATTTATTTAGAACTAAATTTAATTATGTTAAGGCAATATGTGTTTTCTTCATTGGTAGTCGTTGGTATTTTCGTGGGGCTCATAGCTTTGAGTCCGTGAATCTGACTTTAAGGGTAGATTTAGGAGAAAATCCCAAACTATCTGTATCTAGACAAAAAGAAGAGAAATAATGGTCAGTATTAGGCAACTAATTATTTACAAAATTAATTAAAATAAAAATTGTAAGGAACGGCAAATTTTTAAATTTGATAGTTAAAGAATTATGGTCGATCGTCTAGAAATCGCGATTCTAAGAGCATAAATTCGGGATATAGCTCAATTACCAGCCAATACAATAAAGGTACACTGAGACAAATTACGAAAAAAGGTATAATATAACTTTACCTAAATGACAAGCTTAATGCATCTGGTGGAATCGACTACAAATATGATAGTTCCGAAATCATAGGAGTTACTTAGTAACCAGTTCGCAACTGTCACTTTTCCCTCCCGTTTGGAGTCAGTATTTTAGACACAATCGAGCAGGCAACACACACTTAAAAATTTAATGTGAGTTCACAGCTTGATTTGGGGAAAACAGTTCTAGCAGTTCGAGCGTCATGGACGAGGAACGCGCCAATCCGCCCGCCGATCCGAGCATCGAGCCCAGTGAATATTCGCATGGTCGCTTCGTGAGCCGGAGCACCATCACCCTGACGCGCGGAATGGACTCGACGAGGCTGCTCTACATGGGCGACAACTTCCAGCAGACGCGCAGCGATCAGGACATTTTCTTCGACTGCCAGGGGCCGGCGGAGGACTCTCCAAAGGAGGGACGTAGTGCCACCAGTCGCTGCAAGCTGGAAGACCCGGCTGCCATTCGGGAGGCCCTGGAACGGGCGGCCAATGCCACGCAGATGCTGCTCAAGAACTTCGACAAGGCTGGGGGTTGGAACCAACCCTGTGCTGTCACCCTGGAACTGACCGCTCGATTGGTGGACCCCAAGAAGGGTCGAGCCGGCTGTCCTCTTCACGGCAAGCCCGTAACTGTTCAGATGCCGCTGGAGTTCAATCCGCAGGGTGGCAAGATGGTCAGCTGCCAGCAGAAGCATCCGCCTGCGACAAGGAATCGCAAGGAGTCCATCTGCCAGTGCCGCTCCCACCAGGCGATGCGACCACCGCCGAGGACGCCCAAGCCCAGCACAGGTAAATCCGCCAGCGAACAGTTTGTCCCGTGTGCATCGCAGCAGCTGACCGAAGGGTCCGCCAGTTCAGCCTACATGGGCAGCTGTGGGGACTCCACCTCGCATTACTACACCCGTTGCACACCGGCCACCTGTGGCCACTGGTACGATCCGGAGGCGCGGGAGGTGATCACCATCTGCTGCCTGCCTGTGCCGGAGCCCGAACCGGAGCCTATTCCTATTCCAGTGCCACTGCCGATTGAGGAGCCCGAGGAGGAGCCGGAGGAGCCTATGCCTCAGCCGGAACACTTGAAGATCTATGCCCCGGAACCAGAGCCAGAGTACCGCAGCACCGAGTCGGAGAATTCCGATGAGATCCTGTCCAGCGAGGAGGAGGAGCAGGTGGCTGTGCCTCCGCCGCCACAGGAACCGCCGCCGGTAGGCAAGCGATACTACCTCGCATTGCCCCAAAACAAGGAGTTCTCCAACTGCTCGCCCTGCCGCTTCGATCCTAGTCCCATCATGGACGAGGACGGCAATGTGTTCTGTCCCGGCAACTGTGGCTGCTGCATGTGTCCGTGGAAGAAGCGCTCCTTCGCCCAAAACCAGGAGCACATCAATGTCAAGGTCTGCCGCTGCGTCCAGCGCGGCACCATCTTCACCAAGTTCGAGGACCGCGAGGTCTGCAGCCAGGCATCCTACTTCGACTTCTGTCCGTGTCGCGAAAAGGCGGAGGCCAAGTTCCTGGAGTTGTACCACGTCGAGATGTGGTCCCGTCCAGATATAACGCGGGGCCGCGAGATCCGACTGACGGAGATCAAGGAACTGCTCGTACCCATAAGCCATCCCTCCGAATAAAATGTGTTTGCCCATCGAATCAAATCGAATCGAATCGAGTTATGTGTGTTCTAGCCGGGGAACCAGTAGCCGAAACGGTTTTCGGCATCGGTTCGGTATCGGTTAAGAGCCCCCATCCCCTCGAGCCTTAACCGCAACAATAACGTAAGCGTTGTAGCTATCCATGATCGAATTTGAAAAAATCCTATAACGTTGTCTATAACTAAAGTAATAACTAAGGTTTTTTGATTCTCAGCTCTTTTTTGTTTAATGCAACTTTTAAATTATTTTCAATTTTCTACATCAGATTACTTGCAATTTATAGATGTAATATTTGTTTTTAGCTATTAAGCTTAAATCTATTTTCTTGATGGGTTAAGATAAAAGATTAACCTTATTTGAGCGGATGAGGCTCTGGGAACGAAATTTATTCGGTATATCGGTTATGATTGAACAGGATTTTATTTGAAGTTGAAGATGTTTATGAACGGATACGGAAAGGATTTATTGGAAACGACTCTTACCATTTTACCTCTTAATTTTCAGTATAAATAAATTTGGATTAGCTTTTAAAACTTTATTTTAATCTTACGGTTCTCTCATTCTTATCATCCCCAGAATGCCCGGCTCTGATGTACATGCAGCATGAGCGACATTCCGACAGCGACCCCAACTCCCGCCACCAACAGACCGACCAATCCTACCTGAAAGACCACTGGAAGCCGTCGAAGACCCCGCAGTCCCAGTTATCCGAGTGCGAGGATCCACATGCCAAGCCCTCGCAGACGGAGGATTCCTTTTTGCGGAAACACCACACGCCCAAGTACCCGGAACCCCAGCCGGAACCGAAGGCCGAATCGAAACCGGATGAAGGACCTACCTGCTCCTGCAAGACCAAGCGGTCCAAGTCTGCCGATCCACCACCGGTCAAGACCCACGTATGTGCGTGCCACAAAGATGCAGTCGTTCCATGTGAAGTGGAGAAGCCCAGTCAGAAGCCATGCTCCGTGAGAACATCGGTGACTGAACAAAGTGCAGGAACCTCGTTCAAAAGTGCTCTAACAGCTTGCACCAAGGATCTCCTTGATCCCTGCACTTGTGGCTCAAATCCACCTTACTGGGCGGGTCAAAGCAACCTGGTTTCGGGACCATCCCACAGTAGGGCTCCCTGCCATTCGAATGTTACCGAAACCTCCTTTAAGAGCGACTTCACCTTCTCTCCCCTGCTGGAACCGGGCAAACCAAAGGGAAGGCACTCCCGATCCAAGAGTCTGGCCAGTCTTCCCGAAAGATCTAGTCGGCCCAACCAGAGCGGCGTTACTTGGTTGTCCGCTTTAAAAGATCCAGAAACCGAGGGTTGCCCCGCCCAGAAGGAGGAACGACCTCCGTGTACCTGCAATGCCACCCAGACCCACCAGGATTCGTCAATGGCTTTCCTTCCACCGAGCCATCCCAACTACCGCAGCATGACTTCCAGATCGAATGCTTCCAATGCGAGAAACCCGTGCAGTCAGCCCTCCTTTGGAGTGGACGATGAGACCTCGGCTACAACGAGATCCCGGTCGATTGTGGGCAAGATCACCTGTCTGTGCGGTTCAGAGCAGCAGCCCACCAAGGACTTTGTGGCCAATCTGGCCCATCAGGATTGCACAGAGTGTGAAGGAGAGCGCAGCATTCCGCCATGTCCCTCCACAAGGATACAACATCCATCAGGATTCTCCCAGTTCAAGAATTGCCAGTCAGCTCCATGCCAACCCAGTGCCTCTACTCGTTCGAGAAAAGTTAGCCTCAAGGACCACAGTGGAGAGTTCTGTGACTGTGATGAGTCTGATGGGTCCTCCGACTTGTCCGATCCCATCCAGACCAGCCTCCACACCCACCGAAGTCTCTCGGGCGGCAGCTGTCTGTGCAATTACGACGAACCTCCTGGCCAGGATCCCGCCCAGTCGACGTGTGTGAGCAAGGAGTGCCAGTGCTATCTGAAGAACGATCTGGCAGAGATGCAGAGTGCCCAGGAGGGCACGGGTTTCCAGACACCCGAAGATCTCTGCGGAAACAAGAGCATGGCCTGTTGCACGCGCAAGCAGCGCATCCTCCAGTTGATGGAGAAGCTCACCACTACCGGGTGCGATTGTGGGGAGTCCCGCTCCTGCCTGGTCCAACAGCTGTTCCGCGAAATGACGCTATTGCTGAGATCGGAAAGGGAGGATGCAGTTGCTCCGGCAGATGAGCCAAGGCCCCCCTGCCTGACCTTCGATGAGTGCTGTGCGAAGCAACATGACCGCACTGGTGAGGAGGAAGCCGGCGAGAGGCCCATGTCCAAAAGGCAGGTCCGACGAGTAGAGTGCTTCCATCAGCTGGAGGAGTACCTCCGCAAGTGCTACTTGCCGCCGGGAGAGCCGGAGGTCCCAGAGACTGATATCTATGCCTTCGAACTGGACCCGGACTTTCCACCTGATGTAGAGCCCCAAAAACCTCCAGTGGAGAAGGCAACATGCCAGCCTTGCTCGGAGAAGTTCTATGACCTGGGAAATTCTTTAACCTGCTCACGTGATGGCCTAGATGGCGATGTTTTCCGTGACTGTGAGGAGGAAGAAGAAGAGAATCATAAATGCGACTGTAACGGAGAGAATCAACCAATGGGAGAGCCAGATCTTTGCCAATCCCTCAAAGCCTTTATCAACAAGGAAGTGCAAGAAATTCTAGAGGAAGAGACCCAAAAGGAAGGCAACGACCTGGAACCAAAAACACCCAGCATCATACTCAAGGAAATCTGTGAGGGACCCACGAACCCTGTGCCCCCTGTAAGGGAGGAGAAACCCGAGCAGGTTGAGTGTCCTTTTGCCGGCATGGTGTCCTGTCCTCCGTGGATCAAAGAGGAGACGGACTGGGCGGCCTATCCTTACAATGTAGAGCCCTGTGCGGAGAAGGACACGGTTGTGCCAAGGGGTCCGCGTACTGGTCTACTGCCCGAAGGACCTCTGCCACCCAATGTGCGAAATCTCTGCGAGCAGCTCCTTCGAAAGGCCCTCAAGGACTGTGGTCTATGTGGTGGCACTCCTCTGCACTCGTGCGAGGATGAAGAGTGCATAGAATGCCCGCCCGAATGCGAACAATGCCCGGAAGAGTGCCCGGAAGACTGCCCGGAGGAGTGCCAACCGGAATGCCCCGGGGATGGCCCCGAAGAATGTGAGGAGGAGTGCCGGGCGGAGGCACCTGAACAGGGATGCCTCTGCTGCCACTGTCGCGCCCTCATCTGCGACGAAGAGTGCAAGACGGTTTCCAAAACCCTCCGCTCGGCCATGTGTGATCCACTCTGCGAAATGGTAAGTTAAACCACAGATATGATAGATATTATCATACTTAAGCAGTCTTAGGTAACTCTAATCTTAATATAATTCCATTCTCTTTTTGCAGAAATACTTTATAGACTCGATGATCATAGATATGCATGCCATGGACTGTGTGCTGGGCAACAAGCAGGCGAAGCCTAAGGTAGGTGACCCATTGGTAGTACCTATTCCATATAGTGTAAAAAATCTCTTTCGTATATTCCCCAGGACGTTAGGGCAAATGATGCAACCAATAGGACAGGACCGGGGGAAAGTTTCCCGGCTACGATTACGTGTGTTACCAGTTTGGGATGCACCGCTCTCTATGTCAGATGGAAAGTGGAAGACTGCCGCGCTATAGCAGGATTCGAGGTGGCTAATAAGTCAAACTAATCTAAAGATATATTTTATAAGCCCCCTTCCTGTTTTTTCAGATTTACGTGGATGGGCATTTGACCAATAGATTCTACAGTTTTCGTCACGAGGCGGGTGTAATAACCAATGTGAATGTGACCAATCCCCACCAGATTGTGCTGCGTGCCCAGGCGGTGGGTCAGGAGTTCCCCGGCGAGGGTAGGGGCAAAGGCCCGGAATGCGGCTGCCAGACGGTGGCGGTTGCCAATCCGGAAATGATGGCCGGAGCTGAGAGGCCGTGGACGCCCAGTGTCTTCTACTACGATCCCAACCAATTGCCGCCGTCGGGAGGCGGTCAAAAGTGCTAGTCAAGAATCATATATCGAATATCGTCGGATATCAATATCACCGTTATCGGAACAAAGGAGCATAACGCTCCCTCACCTTTTAGCTTGTACATATAGCATATTTATATGTAGTGTTTGTTAAGAGTTGTTTTTTCTGAAGGATACCAAGCGAAATTATCTGTACGTAGTGCTTTACATAGTGCCTTAAATCGTAATACTAGATTTTAAGCAGAGATCAATGCATTGTAAAGGAATTGAAAGCAGATTAATCCATTCAGATGGCACGTGTTAGTTGACAAAAACCAAATTCACATTAAATAAATGAATCTCATTGTTAGAGATGCAAATATGTTAGTGGTATGAGTATTTTATTTTTTTAAAGTAGGATTTAATAATGGAAGACCTCCAGTGTTCTTTAAATATGAACAGGGTTCGATTAACGAATAAAAACTTTAGTTAAATTATACACTTTCGAGTTTAGCATTAAAAAAATACCAAAGTAATGGCAAAAGAAATTTGATCATAGCTCTTTGCTAAAGCAATTGGGTAATTTACACACAGGATTTATATTCCCTTTAGTGTTGTAGTCAAATTACAAGTTTGTAACTTTTTCTTATCAATAAGTTTAATAACTAGAAATGTCAGGAGGAAAAGGAGGCGCAGGAGGTGGCGGTGGAGGTGTAGGCGGAGGAGGTGGTGGGCGTGGTGGTGATGGAGGTGGAAAAAATGGCGGTCGTGGTGGAGCAGGAAAATCCGAAAACGAAGACGCAAAGCAAGGGGAAAATAAAAAAGACGAGAAAAATCCAAGGGATGGTAAGGACGGAGGATCTGGACGGGGTGGCGATGGAGGCGGCAAGGGAGGAGGTCGAGGAGGCGATGGAGGAGGCCAGAAGTCCAAAAACGGCGATGACAAAGAAACCAAAGATAAGAAATAAGAACGCCAACTCAATGATCGATAGACAAATATATTTAGAGCATACACAGTTGGCCCACAACATTACCAATTAAAATTCTAACTGAAAGGCCCAAAACGGCTCTCCATATTCTGGAATATGTACGAACAGCTTTGGTCATCGTAGGATGGCTCAATCTTATCGGCCGTAATGCTGGCCAAAATCAGGAACTTAGTTTCTGGGCTCTGGAAGTGAACAAGTGATAAGGTTATAAATAAATGGTACTACAATTAGGTTATCATATTGGCTTTTAGGTACCTCCTTGGGTTCGTTGTGCTTCCACAGATCGTTGGCCTCCAGATAGGTCTTCAGGAGGATGCGCCACTGCCAGTAGTTCTCCCGACCATGTAGCTTGGGAATGGCATGGAAATCCAGCTGCAGGTGACCCATTTCGTTCCACTGACTGATTAAAACTAAACGAGGTAACGTTAGTTAGCCGGCTGCACCCAATGACGAGTGATATGAAAGCTCGAGAGCTTTTCCTATCTGGGACTTAACATTCGCCCAGTTTAACAGCTCTAGTCGGGGATTTGGTGTTAGATCGAACGGAATGTTGTGGGGCGTGAATCATTAAACAAATTCTGGTGCCAAGTTGCTAACAGTTTTCGGGGTGGGAAAAAAGAGGAAATGCGACGACTGCTTTTCAAGCGGAAAGTGTCAAACATGAATCGCCTCCAAATTGTTTGCAATTAAACCATTAAGTTATTAGAATCAAATTTAATAGCTAAAAAATGTGGAGCAGCTAAAAAATTGTTTGTTAACAATGGAAACATTCAGCTGAATGAAATTATCGAGCCAGAGAGTTGTCAACACGGCGCATCTAGACTTAATTTATTTGGTACTTTACAGAAATACCCTTTTTTTCGGATTGGTACACGAATGAATTAATGTTTGCTTTAAGGTATTATTAGGTATTTTTACTACTTACTTAATATTTTATTTTTCTCATTCAATAACGTAGATTTAGAAGGTGATCCAAAAATCCAATTGTCTTAATATCAAGAACGTTTCTTCTCGAATTTAAAAATTGAGAACCTTTGGTCTTGACTTTTTCTGTTTTTAATTGTTTTAGGTATAAATATTCACGTGGTCATAAAAATATTCACTAACATACATTTTATCAACGTAATAAGAAAAACATATTAAGTTTTGAAAGAAATATTTAATTTTGAATAAAGTGTAAATATATTTCACATTTAAAAGAGTACTCCCACTTCGTAATGCAGCTGCTATTTCCCTAATTTGGTTTTTATGATTGCCTTTTTGTTGCTCTATGCAGCTCGGAAAATCCCTGGGCTGAGGAGGCCATTCGTCAAGTAATTTAATAGAGGGAGTTATGGGCAGGCCATAGCTATATAGCCCGTTGGGGCTTCGTCGTCTCGATTTAGTTGTCATTGGCTATGACTCAGTTCGGTCGGATGTGGTGGCTTCCACTGTTGCAGTGGCTGTTCATCGGAACAGGAATTAGTGTGCACGTTAAGGCTTGGAGCTTTGGGCCAGCGCAATCGAATGATAATCAGGATACGGGTAGAGTGCCTCAACCCAGCGATGTGGGAAGTACGGCCAACCACACGAGTAAGTGGCCCCTAACAGTCCTCTTGCCAAAAGTAGTTTTCTGCATTCAATCAGATTCCCATCAGTTCTAACCAGGCAGTTGATTGTGGGCACCTTGCTGCCACCTCAGGTTGCACCGGGCACCTGGCCACCTGTGCCCTCCATAGTGAATCCCGGAACCACCAGCTATTGCCAGTGCGTTCCACCCGGATCCTGTGCCAATCCCATACCCACCGCGGCCAGCGATGGCAGTGGTCAGCTGGACATCCGTATTGTCAATAATGGGGGATACGTAAGAAAACATAAAAGTGATGATGCAATATGTGGGTAATAATCATTATTTCCCTGCTCAGCCCTCTATTCCGAGCACCTCTGCCACCCTGACCTGCAGTTATGGACTTGTGGCCTGCTGCCAGGCGGGAAGCTATCAGTGTGGTCGCCGTTTTCCACCTCCACCCGGCTCCTCCACCGCAGGAGCGGGTCAGGCTAGTTTCGGGGCGTATCCTTGGCAGGCGGCACTGCTGACCACCGCGGATGTCTACCTGGGCGGTGGGGCACTCATAACCGCCCAACATGTCCTGACCGCCGCTCACAAGGTCTACAATCTGGCGTGAGTTGGGACTTTCTGCTCCCAGGATCATCTTAATTAACTTTCCTTTTTCTTAGGATCACCTCCTTTAAGGTTCGCCTGGGAGAATGGGATGCCAGCAGCACCAGCGAACCCATTCCCGCCCAGGATGTGTACATCTCCAATGTGTACGTGAATCCCTCGTTCAATCCCAACAACCTGCAGAACGACGTGGCCATCCTGAAGTTGTCCAGTGCCGTCTCCTTGACCAGCAAATCCACGGTGGGCACCGTTTGCCTACCCACCACCAGTTTTGTGGGTCAGAGATGTTGGGTGGCCGGTTGGGGCAAGAATGACTTTGGAGCCACTGGGGCCTACCAGGCCATTGAGAGGCAGGTGGACGTGCCCCTGATTCCCAATGCCAACTGCCAGGCGGCACTGCAGGCCACTCGGCTGGGCACCTCCTTCGTCCTCAGCCCCACCAGCTTCATTTGTGCCGGCGGCGAAGCTGGCAAGGATGCCTGCACCGGCGATGGAGGCTCTCCTCTGGTCTGCACCAGCAATGGGATTTGGTATGTGGTGGGTCTGGTGGCCTGGGGCATTGGCTGCGCCCAGGCTGGAGTTCCGGGAGTTTACGTGAATGTGGGTACCTATCTTCCCTGGATTCAGACCACGCTGACCCTGTAGAAACTAGTTTTTGTTACCAATAAAATTTATTATCTGTGTTAGATTCCTTAATACAAATAATGGGTGTGGAAAGAACTTGGAAAAGTTTTAGGTATGGTTTCATGCTTTTTTCTCAGTCAAAACTTATTTTATAATACTTTTAATATATTTTAAAAACTATTTTAAACTGCTAAAAAAATTTACCACGAAATATTAAATTGTTTATGTAAAATGTTCATAAAAGATTAGACTTTAAAAATTTCTGTACCACTTGTGCAACTTTTTTTTTTTTTTTTTAATGTTATTTATATTTTGGTGCTCAATAGATCACTATTGATTTGTAGGTATTTTTCCAAATAAAGTAGAAATGTACACCTTTTTGTACTGCATGTATAGCCATTTAGTGAACTAACAATTTATGTTATTAAGATATTGGCAAAAACGGGATTAATAACGCAATCCCAGGAGTTCGTAGAGCGGCACCTCTATTACGGATTCACTGGCACTAGACTCCTCGAAGTCGCCACTCTCCAGGAGATACTGCGGCCGCTCCAGTTCCGGATGGGCCAGATAGAAGTCGATGAGGGCCGTGGTGCTGCGCAGGTGGGTTATGCCCTTGAAGATCTTCTCGCGGGTCAGCAGCTCCTCCGGATAGACAGTCTTGATTGCGGTGTCACCCGATCGCTTCAGCCAGGGGCGATCCTTCAAGGGTACAGTGCGTCCAAAGGCACTCAGCAGGGGCTTCTGGTTCACCCGGGTGGCGTGATCGTTGATGTGCTTTTCGTATTTCAGCTCAATTGCCATCTATAATTGGGATACAACAATATATTTAGGTAAAATATTTTATAAAGAATTTTTAATTATTTCGGTCGGTACCCACATGTGGCTTGTTCCATTTATCGGCCACAGTTTGGGCTATGGCGTTAACCTCCTTGGGATCTGTCTTCACCGAGGCCAATAAAGTGCGATCGCCCTTAATGGAGAAGAGGTTCTTGACCTTCTCCGGAGTGAGGTTGCTCTCCAAAGTGCCAAAAGAGTTCAGCCACTCTACGAAGCGTTCCGCCGACTATGGGATATACGTTATAAAGATACATATATTGAGATGCTATTTATTTCCCCATACTGCATCCATGAGGTTCTCGGCCTGCTCGTCCAGCGTTACCATGGAGTAGTTCTGGCCGGGATGCTCGACTCGACTCTGCCAGCTGACCCTCTTGTCCCGCGGGGCGCAGAGGAACTTGGCATACCAACTGGTCTTGTCCACAACGCGATGGGTGTGACCCACTGGCTCATCCAGCTTCAGGTCGAACTTCTCGAACTCGTGCTCCATGCGCACAATATCCGAGTGTTCGCTCTCGTTGAAGTACTCCTCCACCTTCTTCCGGCCAATTTCGAGGAGCTAGAATATCCGAGGTCAATAAAGGTCTTGGAAAAAAGTTTTAAGTACCCACCACAGTGTCTTCCTCCTCCTCGCTCCTCTCAGAGCTCTCGGCACTCATGTAGTCCTCCGGGCGCACTTCCTGCATCTCATCCCGGATGTAGATGTCCTCGTCGGACTTGGAGTAGTCGTAGTTCTGAATGCGCTTCACCCTCTCCCGCAAGCGAGGTGGTAATACCAAGGAGTAGTCTATAACAGGAATGCGGGGCTGAAAGCGACAGGCGGCGGCGAACTCCACATCATCGATGGCCGCGTTCCAGTAATCCTTGCCCTTGAGGCCTTCGCGACTGGTCAGCTTGGAGAATCCGCTCATCCCGGTGCTTGAGGAGCGTTCCTTCTGCATCAGCTGCAGCTTCACCTCAGTCTTCTTCTCCTTAACTGGCTTTTGTCCCGGGTTCTGGCCCATGACGGAGTCCATTCGGGCGGAGCGAATCATCCGGTTGATCACCGGCCGATTGGACCGTGCCACAATCGTGTGGCGCACTGTGGACCCATAGGGATGGTCTCTGTTTCCGGACATGGCTAATACTGGGGGTATAACAAAAAATATATTTAACGCTGGAGTATTGGAATTTTTGTTCAGCTTGTTTGTTCGATACGAGTTCTATGACAACCAGAGCTTGTAGGTTAGTGTGGCATACTAGCAGTCGCTAATTTGCAAAACTTCAATGGATTTTTTTTAGAATTACGTTTCACAATTTGCACGATTTATCCCAAATAAAAAGATGTACCCATCTTCAAAAACTTTAAAATGGATCCAAAGAATAAGTTTAATATATGCAAGCAATTTACAGCTATTTCGCATAGACTAACATTTTTGTAATACCACTAGTGGGAGAAGTTTAAATCAATTATTTTTCTAATGATCTAAAATTTCTTATTGTCCAGACTCGATTGCTTATTTCTGATTTCTGACGTGATGATTTTTATTGAAATTAACAAACAACGTTTCTTTATTATTTTAGTATCTATGCTAGATTAATATTAAGTAACTTTAATAAGGATACATCCAGGCAAGATACGTTCGGAAAATAATTCATTAAATCAGATTTAATTTGAAAAATGAGTCACTTCTGGGATCCGCTTGCATTGCAGGGTTAAAGGTGCTAGGATCCTACTAGGGTTAAAATTTAAGTGAAGCCATTATGGCAATAATTGCGCATACGACCCGTTGGTGCGCTGCGAGGATAAAGGATGGCAAAAAACCAGAGCGGCTTACACACACATACATAGGTGGCTGGAGGCAGGCTAAATTTATACCCAAACAGCCAACAGGTTGCCCTAGCCATCTGTTTTCGCCTTCCATGTGTGCACACCTACACTCACCGACAGGCAGACACAACACGCACACACACACATATATACGCACACTCCCAAAGGCAGACACCTCTGGCCATTTGATGCTCGCTTAGCTGCGTCCCACTCATAAACAAGCCACTCATTTGCAGCCAATGCCCAAGAGGTTAATCCCCCGAAAGCCCCTCCCTGCCTACGCCCCTGCCCCTTATTCAAGGCGTGAAATTGGCATGCAAATTTGATGATTTTTGGTCCGATTTAATAAAACCAAAAGGTACACAAGGAAAATAATAAGCGGCTTGATTTGATTACCATTGTATATAATCATAATTTATCTGATTAAAATCGGAAAAGTATATCTATTCATTTATTTTACCCCTATTATGGTAATTATAAGCCCGTGTTACCTTTAAATAAAAAATGTAAAACATAAATAAACATGGGAACATACGAATTTAATAATTTGTAACCTAGTCTGCATAAATGAAATGTTGTCTGTGGGCATTTCAGTGATTTTTTGTGGCATCCGACTCACCTTAAGTCCTTTCCGTACAGAACCGGAAATGAATCACGTCGCACAAAAACTGAAAATCCGAAAAAGGATAAAAAATAAGCGCAAATAAAATGCAAGCGGCAAACGACAGGAAGGCAAAGCAACAATTCAGCCATAAAGGCAGTCATGGTAATGCCGAGACCCACTCAAAAACCCGAGTGCCAAATGAAAGTCACTCGAAAGGCCGAGTAAAAACCGAAGGGGGCTCGAGCAGCGAGTCCTTTGGCGGAGTTCCTTCAGTCCGTCCTCGGCTTTCGAGTGTTATAGTCGCGAGTTCGGATCCAAAAAAGGACACTGGGCGAGTGAGGAGCGCTTAAAGTGGTACCAACAACAAATGCCTTGATAATATAGCCAATGCTAGAAAGTGTTAGTGTTGTTCTCGCTTGATTTTAGCCAATTCCGAAGGCAGAAGCAGTGTTGTGTAACCCAGTGAAGTTGCATTTTGGACCGGAGGATCTCTGGGTTCTATTTCCTTTTATTTAATCTAGTGTTTTTCCATGTGACACACTTTGTTAGTGTTGTTAGTTGACTTGGCCTAATGGCCTTGATGTCGCCAGCCAGTCGGAGTGACATGCCGACGGCGCTTACGCCCTCCTACTAAACATTTGATGCCAATTAAAATGTATGTCCTTTGATGTTTCCTTTGCAGAATTGAAGAGGAATCCAGAAATCAGAAATCACAATGCCAGCGAAATTATAATCAAAAAAAAAAGTAAAAATCTACTTAAGAGATACCAAAAAAAAAACGAACTTCAATGAACGGTAAAACTAAGAGTTCCAATCGTAAGCGAAAGGCGAACCAAGTTTGTAGCATACTTTTTTGGGTTTACGTCATGTTTGTCTACGCGAACCGCCATTTGTGCTTGTGTGCTTGAGTCCGCACACAAACACGCACACCATTATGTCGCCTGTATTCGTGCTTGCGCCTGTGTCTGTGCCTGTGTTCCTGTGTTTGTGTTTGCATCGGTGTCTGTGAGCCAGAATGCATGCCAATCAGAATCTGAATCAGAATCCTGAGTCCTGAGTCCTGAATCCTGAATCATCGACTGTCCAAACATCGTGCATTGCTTTTGTCCACCTGGGCTAATTAGCTGCAGGTGGCCTAGCAGGTCCTTGTGCCGTTTTACGTAAGTGTCCTCCCACATCCCAAGCCGCATTCCCTCATGAGTACCCAATTATTTTTAAATGCCACACACTTTCGCCTAACCAAGTGCCCTGCATTGTCTGTGTGCCGCCTACTTATCAAAACCGAAGCCATACTTTCGTGCATATCCTTACACATCCTTTCAAATCCAAACCCACTTCATGCCCACCACTCAAATACAGTTTTCTACACTCCAGCTTAATTGAGGAATGCTGAATTCAAACGCATGTACTTCTGTTTTAGAGGCTTTCCAACTCAGCATCAATTGAAATTCATTTAAAATTTCCGCTTTGGCTTAGGACTAAATTAATGTGTAATATTTATTTCGCTTCGTAATATAAATGGTAATTTCCCTTGAAAGTTCCTAAATATTTTAGGAAACTTAAAAAGTATAAAGACACTAAAATGAAACGAAATTAAAATAATATTTTAGGACTACATTAATGTGTAATATTTATTTCGCTTCGTAATATAAATGGTAATTTCCCTTGAAAGTTCCTAAATATTTTAGGAAACTTAAAAAGTATAAAGACACTTAAATGAAACGTAATTAAAATAATATTTTATATAATATACCTTAAGGACTCTGGGAAGGGTATATATATTTTTTTAAATTTGATTTTAATTGCTGAATGTTTTATGGCCTTGCAGTTCTTTCGTTTGAATAATCTTTCTTAGAACTTAAGCTTGTGTGACGCATGCTTTTCAAATTGAACGCTGCGTGTGTAGGACTGTAATTTCCTTCACCTATTTATAAGCATGAATATTTAAACAATTTCCGCCAGCACTTACCCCGATATCCCCGACATCTCGATTTCGATTTGGCCTTTTCCGCTTCCTGTCAATCTGCAATCTGCGATGGAAGCGACATTAGCTTTTGGCTCTAGAGGACTCTATAAATAAATGAGATAATACTGCTGGGCTTGGGGTGCCGTAGCAGGAGCCATGGCGATGGCATTTCCATGTCCTGCATGTCCTTCTGCCCCTGCTCCTCGGGCGAGGGATTACTCATACGTCGTTTAATATGAAAATATAATTCACTTTTTGTTGTGCCATGTCGACTGTGCTCTGTCTTCTGTCTTCTGTCTCCTGTCCCTCGGACTTGGCCGCTGTGCGTGTGACCAAGAGATATGAATATGGTATCCCCCATCCAATCCTGCTCCTTTCCACGCCACGGGGCACAAGGACCGCAATCAGCTAAGCAAACGCGTCAAATGCATGCATTTTCCACCAGCCGAGCGACAAGCTCTTAATAGAACACGGAAAACAGCGGAGTGGGTACGGACCGATGTGGCCAATGCCCTGTAAGCGTAATGGAAAAATTTCATAAAACTTGTAAATAGCCTGCGAAGTGCTGCAAAATGAGTTTAAGCCCTTGTAACAAAGCTGAAGACCTTCAGATAAATTCTTTACAATTCAGTCATAAAGGAACTCTCCATACTTAAAGGGCTTCACATATAAACCTCTTAATCCTTACAAATTAGTCTTAAAGAAACTCTCAATATTTAAAGAACTCTCACATATAATCTTTATAACTTAGTCGTAAAGATCCTCTCAATACTTAAACCAAAAAAATGGCATTAACTCTGCAAAACAATAAAATATTCAATTTATACCAGCCTTATAAAAGTAGATGTAACAGTGCATTGATTCGGAGTTTTGAATGGATAGCTTTATAACATAAAGTTTATATATATAGACTATAAACAATGGGTGTAAAGCTATCTAAACAGAACAAGATGATCCAAATTTAAAGAAGATAGAACAAGGTGATGACTCATTTTACATGCATAAGTTATCAAAGCGGAGGCTACCTATTATACCATTCTTTGGCACAGACTTAATTAGTGAAGCAGTCAGTTCTTTGAAGAGTATCCCATAAAGCGGAGGGCAAACGCTGACAAGCGTGTTAATTTGCATAGGTTTGCGACGGATGCCGAGCTTAGTTGACACATGAGCTGCATTCGAGGAAATGTGCACACAGAGTGATATAAGCATATTCATTTGTTAGCTTTCCAGGTCGCAAAATATTTACCCAGACATAACAATCCTAAGAGAAATATCCCAATAGCGTTGCTATTCGATTGCCGGAAGCTCAAACCGTGTCAGAGATATGTTCGTCGAATAGTGATAACTCTGATTGGTAATCTCAACGTTTCCACATTGAACAATTCAACGACCGCGGGGGGCGGGGAATTTCCGAGCAGGTGCAAGGACAACAATGCAATTCTCCCATCCCACCATCACTTCGATCTATCGAGGGAACAAGCAATGTCAATCTGGCAGGGATGTCACATCGCCACCTGCCTCCTCATCCTCATCCTCCTCTTACCTCTGGCTGAAAGTTTTCCTATGGAAAAGGGGAAAAAATCGAAGCGTTTGACATGTGACCAACATGTCAGGGGAGTTTCTCTTCTCCGGGCTTGTGTTTTTTTCCTCGGGGCATGTGGAAGGTATGAATTGAATGCAACCAGGCAGCCAGGTGGGCAACCTTAGACATCGAGCCAAAAAATTTCCAGATGCGTCACACAGACAAAAACCGTTTTAAAAGTAAGCCCCAAAAACTTTTGATGGAACCTATTTTAATTCGAAAAGAAGTGTTGTATTTTTGATCGGTTTTTGGTATACAGGAATATTTATTGCTGATGGAAAAACGATTGAAATAGAATTAAGCCATGAACTTTGCACAAATCGTTTTTTACTTATTTCTTAATGAAAATGTAGATTCTGTAGGACCTCACGATATCGGCAGGTTCTCATTGCCCTTCGTGGAAAAAATTAGCATAAGCAAGTAGATTAGCATTTAACATTTTATTAGAGAAATTATATGACTCACGTCTTGCTAAATGCGTTCTAAGAGAATGTACTTTTTAAAAGTCTCTAAATATACTTCCTCGAAACCGGGAAATCAGAAAAACCCCTAGCTAATGGGTGTTAAAACGTCGCCTATCTTAAATACTTCGGATCTGTGATCCAATATTTGTAAAACTAGGGGAATATCCGTGTGCTATTACGATAAGTTTCCTTGAAACAGCCGAATCATAAAAAACCCAGAGCTTTTGAGTGTTAATCTCTCACTTATCCTAAATACTTTCAATCTAAGAGAACCTAATAGGGTTGATTTTCAGATGGGGTTACGGATTTTTTAAAGGGATAAAGGGAAAGAACGACAATACAAGTTTGTCCACTTGGCTAAAATTTTGTTTTGAAAGGGTCCTCCCTTTTTGGGACTTCCCAAGTTTTTCCAGCATTTTTCCTCTGTGCAACTGTCACTTTCTGCATTGTGTGTGGGTCGTGAAGATGGGAAAACCTCTGGGGAAAAAACAGGGAATCTTTGCATGGATACTCGCATATAGCCATCGGCAATGCTGCATGTCTGGGGGAGTGTGAGACCTGCATTGTGGCGCCATATCCAAAGGACCTGGGACCTAGGACCAGACCAAGAATATGGAGAACTGTGGAACTGTGGCACTATTTGCCGACGGTCTCGGCCTCCTTTGTCAGCCATTGTTTGACTCGCCGGCCTTGTGCTCCATTTCACACAGTCGAGTGGCACGTCACAATATTTTATAGTTATAGTGTGTTTGCCTTTGCTGCTGGCGTTTATTGTTCATTGTCATAAGTTGAGTTTGTTTGGCAAAGTGTTGGCTTTTGCTTTATGTGCGAGTCGCGCTATAAATAAATTAGCCACAAATCACCCTGTTTAAACGTGGCTAAGTGTATGTATGGTGTAGTTATGGTATCCTAACTATAGGCAGCATAAACAATCATTTCATGTTGGCAACTTTTGATTTATTGCACAACGTTGTTATATGACATGAAAACAGTAACAAAGAACCGAAAACATGGCCTGTAATTGCTGTCAGCGGGGCTTCTTGGGTGGGTGGTGGTGGGTGGTTTAGGTTTAGGCCATGGCCAAGTCAACAAAATGCTCCCATCATTCTCTCTGGCTTTTTTAAGGCAACTTTTTCTACACGTTCTTAGAATGTATACGTATTAAAAATTTGGCAAGACATGCGACATTTTAAGCCCTAATTTGAGAGCACTCGCTGATGGTAATAACAATGTTGAACTTTTCATTATGCAAAGTGAACAAAGTGGCATTAACAATTCCGGGAAGAAGCAGAAAGCGAAGAACAGCCAAAGATAAAGACGTTAATATATATGTGGGGGGTGCATATATATATGAATATCAATTTTCTATATCAAATTATGGCCATTCGACGGCGAGGGTGTGGCTTTATGAAGGCCGAATCTCCTGAAGATATTCCCCGAGGTCAAAGTTTAAAATACTTTCGTTAGATCTTAAGAATGGATAAGTCTTTTTACGGTTATGTTATAAATTTCTTTAGCTGTTTTTTAAGGATTTCAAAATATTTTATTACTAAATAATCTTAAAATATAATTAAGACACAAAGATCTTCAAAAAAAAGTAAAATTCAAAATCCAGCTAACCACATTTTTGCCAAACTCAGCTCATTACAAACCGACTTTATTACTGCAAAGCTTATTAAGCTGAATTTCCTGAGTATTTTATACCCAGAGAAAACTTTCCCGACTCTTTCCCACAAACATTGAACTGGAATTTTCCTTTTGTATTTTTTTCTGTAAATGTTTTTTTGTTATTATGGCTGAAAAGAAACTTTCGGGCGGCGTTCAATTGAAATGCGCATTTGGAAAATTGGCAAAAACAAGTGACTGAAATTCAATATGGTATATATATACATTGGACTTTTTGGTGGATACCAGAGGGAAACTTTCCGTTCGCCAGCCGGCTTGAAAAATGAGCGCAAGCAGTTCCTGACCTGCGTGGCAATATTGGCTGGCCAAGGGCTCCCAGGACTCGCAGGACTTGATAAATGGCCTGATTTGACTTTCGACTCGTAAACACAAGCACACAGACACTCACAGCCACTTGGCGACGAACAAACAAACAAACAAACAAACAAACACTCGTACAGTCGGCCAGTTGGTTATCTTAAATGCTACAAGTGCCTTGGAAATTGATTGAGAATTGATTGTCTCGAGTTTGTATTTCAGGCTCTTCGCACCATTTCCCCCATCTGATCCGATTCCGTATCGTACGTACTGAATAATGCAGCCAGAACAAATAACAAATATATACTTGCATATATGGTCAGCGCGTATACGCCCCGTTGACGGGGCAAATAAGCACTCTTGCCACGCCAATGGCTTAAATATTTAATTAAATTTCGTTTGGCTTTCGTGCGGAATGAGCTAATTGCTGCAAATGGTGTGCTATTTAAAATTAAATTGTTTCCAACAGAGGTTAATGGATATTTTTAATGAGCAAGGATGCGGGCGATGACACAATCCATTAACAAGGCATCGCCCAAGCCAAGTTTTAAATATTCATAAAATCATTTTTTGTTTAGGTATACCCACGTAATATAAAACTGGGTCTCTTTGATAATAGCTACGGCTTCGAAAATCCATATTTACAACGAAAAAGTAGTCATTATTACTCTGTATCCAATAAAAATCATTTTTTGATTGGGTATGCCCACGTAATGTAAAACTGGGTCTCTTTGATAATAACTACGACTTCAAAAATCCATATTTACAACAAAAAAGTAGTCATTATCCAGGAAAAATGGGTTAATAGCTGCGAAACCCGAGCATTTGCTGCAAAAAAAATCAGCGAAACCCTCTCCTGTGAGTTCAATTAGTTCTTTCATATGGACAGTTCCATCGATTTGTTCTGCCTGGCAAACCACAACTCCTGGCTATTAAATAATTAAAGCTTGACGTCAATGCAGTGCTCACGCACACTGGCACGAACATTCCTTATAGAGGATATATGTGATATATATGTTTGTACAGGCCCCTGGGACATGCACCCGTTTCGCTGATGTTTCCACTTGATTTGGTGCAAAACGATGAAATGAAACGGAAAACGCAAGCCTACAAAAATATAATTCAAACAGTTAAATGATACACGCATCAGGACAGCCCACCTTTAGGATCCGTTCCATTTTGTTTGGGAATTTCCCAATTTTGGAAATGCACTCGAGTGCACGCAAATGTCATGGTGAGCTGTCAGGACATGACTCCGCGTTATGACTTGCACCCCAACAAGTTGGGGAAATTATGCAAATGTATTCAGCCCATGGAGCTGTTTAATTGTTGTCTCGACGGCCAGCGGGAAACTTTCAATTGCAACTTTGATTTGTTTTACGGCCAACGGACATGCGAAAGTTAGAAAGGAAATTGCAGCTTGCGGATAGATCGATATTTGGGTACTAAGAAGAATTTTTTCTTTACTTAAAGCAACTGCTGCCAAAACAATTTGACCTGAAAAGTCTTTGCCTTGACCGAACCGAGTCAAAAGACTTTAAAAAAAAAGATACCCTCCTGTAAACACTTAAATTTCACAAAAACAAAAGATAAACTCACAACTATAAACCGGATTAAATGGTAATCTCATAAATAAATCTGCTACAATTGTTATGCGAATGGGTTAGGATGGCAAATTGTTAAATCTGCTGTAAGGAGATAGGGTTTGGAATATGAAATGAAGTACGTACAACTATAGTATATGTATATGCAATGGATACACACATATAGGGCGAAACGACACTTTCGCTTTTGTTTCGAGGGGAAAAATATGAATATTAATGCCTTTACACTCGTTCAATAAACATGGTAAGCCATTCATATTCATATCGGACACGTACACCCACATTTTCATATTCAAAGCCAGTTGCGATGGGAAAAATGGGGAGCCAAGTAAATCAAATCACAGGAAATTAGGATTAAGCGGGCAACATGGCGTATGAGCAATTTTATTCGCTGGAGTTGATATGTCGCTTTTTATTTAAGTTGATTTGTTGTGATGGAGGGAATTAGAAAATTAATTTGGTTGTACAAACCCCATAATACATTTCAATAAACAGCAAACGTTGAATGGCAGTTGGTGAGATAGGAAGGTCCTTAAGGAAGGGAAACTGAAAATGCTAAGTGGCTAACCACATACTTAGGAGTAAGTACTTTCAAGGAGTGGGCGTATTGGCCAGAGTGTTGCCATGGGCGTTGTCGCAGGACAATTCATATTTCATGGGATTAAGGTCCTAAGTCAACTGCGAAATTGCTTCTTGCCATCGATTTTCTAACGATAATAACGAGGAAAAACCCAAGCAGGGAAAACAAAATTTCTGCTGCATCATTTGCTGGCTGAAATATTTATATTCAATTTGACATTTTCGAGCGGCTTGGCCTTGAACGAAAACTCGCCCGGAAACTTGCTGTGCAAACCATTTGGCCATCAGCTAATCCAGACTGTCCAGACTGCCAAATATGGGCGGAAAGTACTTGGACATGTCAGTTTAAAGACATGTTCTGTCAGTTTTATATCCCCTTAGTTCGAAAGTTTTAAATCCATTTGAGATTTCTGCTATTGCTTAGCTTCTAAGGAGATTTATTTAGTTGTAGAAATACAAAAAGATGATTAAAGAGTGATATAAAGAACATATGCTATCATATAATTTAAGGGAACACCTTGGAGTACTTGGATTAAACTAGATTTATATAGTAGTATAATAGTAGTATGGGTATCGATCTTTCTTTTTAAAAGTTCTCGTACGTTTTCCCTTTGAAATAGGTTGCTGGCATCACTGGCGAATAGGTGCCAGCAACAACAGCTCGGAGGACACGCCCCCGAGGGCGGCTCACAGCCACGCCCACTCCTGCCGAGTTTCTTATAGACGAGTGTGGGTGCTGACACGATGATGCCGCTGCCAGGCAGTCTTGGCATGTCTTGACGATTGCCCCATAAATTTTTTAGATTGACCCGAATAGCAGAAGCCTTTGACATCATCGCAGGCACCAGCTCTTTCCTTTTTTTATTTTTTGTCATACCCCCTTGCCGGTATTGACAAAACTATTTCCCGGAGTTGAGCAAAAGTTAAGGGAAAGCAGAAAAGTTCACCATCGAATGGAGGTTCATACCTTGACCTGCCCCGAGTTGCCTTGAACTGTAATGAGCTTGGAATTGTCGCCGGGTCTTGAGCTCCCCCTCATCAGCTTAGGTTGGGAAAGCCACTCGAGAGAGCAGGATGAAAAGTACGACTTCCGGTGGAGCAAGCAATATGAATTCAATTTATGCATTTTCGCCGCTCATAAAAATGTTCTCGTTAAGCAAAAGTTTGGCAAACTTTACGACTTTGGCCTTGAGGTTGCTGGCAACCCAGACAGGCAGTGAAAAATCGCCGGGAAAATGTAATCTAGCAGGCGCCCCGAAAGTTATAAATAACCGGGGGGAAAATAGGGTGGATAAGTGTCAGATTGCCGGCAGGCTGTGTCCTTGAATGCACTTACCATCTGAATCGCGTTGGCTGCCGCGCACAATGCCAGTGAAAGTGGAGCTAAAGAGCCACGGGCAATTGGCCAAATCTCGGCCAGAAAAACTGTGCCACAGTGAGTTGGGAATTGCCAAAACTAATCTCGGCATCTGACAAATGCACATACGTATATATCGCAATAATGCAGCCTGCAATTAGTGGGAGATTTCATAGTGCTCCCGCACTTTGTAACCTCGGCAACCACTTGAATAAATTAAATGCCGACCTATTGCAGATCCCGACACTGTTTATATGGGGTCATGCATGAAATTTCATATTAATATGGGCCATGTGTGTCCGCATTTGCGTTCTTTGCTGCATGTTGGCATTTCACTAAATTAACGGCCTTTATCTAGTTTTTCTCCAGGCTGACAAACCATTAATTTAGCGGAAGAGTTGGATTTCTGTGTCATTTGAGCCCCTCGCACACGAACCCATGTCGGCGAAACGCAAACCAACTGGTAATGGCCGTGGCCATAGAGTATACTATATATGGTACTCAGTATATGTCTGTGCGGCAAGGAATGAATTAATGACAATGCCAGGAACAAAGATATCTAAGTGGTAGTTTGTCCCTGTTATTATATAAATGCTTTTGGCCATAAGTGTAATGAATTGTGATGGGGATTTTCATTATTAAAACGGTTTTAATTGAAAATTCTAAGGACAGGCTGGCCCCTGAAACTAATTGAAATTCAATTTTCCTTTACAGACAGCTAATTTGTAAAGGGTTTATTGATCAGAACGAAATTCCATAGAGTCATTGTTTCTCTTAGCAAAGATTTATAATCTACAACAATTGTTTCATCAGACAATCATTTCAAAAGCGTAAGTTTTAATCAGACAAACTTTGCCCCGAGGAAATTCCCCCTTCGCTCTTATTCAATTTAACGCATTTTCGCCTCGTATGCCCCCGCAAAAACAGATTCGCACATACCCGTGGTGTGATTTATGTGCATAATTAGCAAGAAATTGCATAAGATTAGTTTTAATTAGTTGGAGCAACTTTTGGGCAAAGAACGTGCTTCTGCTGCTCGGCCAGAAATACTAAATAAATAAGTTGGCTGCAGTTCAGTCGTTGCCAAAAGCCAAGAAACTTCTGTGGACTACCCTGCATCCGCATCCGTATCCGCTGCGTGAGCAGCACGGATTATTCCACTCTCCGGCGAAAGTGCAAGGAGCCGCCTGGAAAGGAAATAAACAAAAACTTATTCACTCGACGCCCGAAAAAGCAGGCAACGATTTCTTACCCGCGGCTGGCTCTCCAGGCTCTTCATCAGAGATGCCTGAAGTTTATTGCGGATATCTATTATTATGAAATTCCAGGCTGCGTAATTTATTACAAAGAAAACTTAAAAACACGAAATGCCTTAAGGTTTATTATACTTTATAGAGTATGTGTGAGCCACATTATACATTGTATTAATATACAATAAACAAACAGTATTAAATTTTAAAGATGTTATATAACAAGATATCAAATATATATATATTTATTAACTTACATTTATTACAGGCTTTATAAACCATTCAATCGATATCACTTAATAGTTAAATATACCATATGAGATGGGAAAAATAAACAGTATAAAATCTTGAAGATGTTCAATAGCAAGACATTAAAAATATTCATACTGAATAACATTATATTAAGACTTTATATACCATGAAATGTACATCACTAGATGGATTAATATAATATATTTAAGATTGTCATAACTAAAAGACATTATTCTTAAACGAAACCTCTTCGAGGAAATTGGCATCTCTTTTCTGGCCATATCCTTGGTCCTTTCCTCGCTCGAGCAGCAAATGTTCGCGCATTATTTTTCATTTGCATTGCGTCATTTGTACAATGGAGCTACTGAAGGAGTACTGGAGGAGCAGCGCCTGGCCAGGAGCCACTGTCTGCTCGGACGGTTGATTTACGGTGACCCCTTTCGGGCGGAGCACTCCGTTCCCCCAGCTGTTGCGCCCCCTCCTCCGCAGCAGTTGATTGCCAAGGCGACCGCAAAACGTTGCCCGGGTAACTACAATAACAATTCCGACTTTAAGCTGCCACATATGGTAGGTTGTGTACCCGCAATCGAGTGCTGCTTTTAATTGCCTGCATAAAAAATTAAGACGTTTCCAGTCCCATACCAATTGTTGCTCAAAAGGGCGGTATTAAAGTTTCAGTTACGGTGAGAACATTTAAAGTCGGTCAGTTTAGGGTTTCCTATAGAAAAATTTGATTTAAGAGTTGGTTTTTCGGAAATATTTATAGATAATGTATACCAACATTTTTGGTAAATGAAATGTGTGTTTAGTTAACGCATTACTTAGGGTAGAAAAATCTTTTTAAGAGTTTCTGTTTCGATAATACTGTTAACTTATAAGTTTTGTAAGTTAATGGGTATCAAAGAACACAACAATTGGTAAACTTTTCCCATTTAATAAATATATCTAACATATTTTAATAAAGTCCTGAAGGACTCATCACTCTCTTTGTTGCCTTTCTCGGCCATTTGAGCTTAGCTGTGGATAAAAAGCACAGAGAACTTTAAAGCCAATACCCGCTTTATGGAAAACTTTCTACAGTGGGCAAACATTTGCCAAATTTTCCAGCTCTTCTTGGAGAAGACTTCTTCTTCGTCCTTTAGTCGTTAGAAGTGTAAACAGTGCCTCAGTTTGCCCGCAACTATATAGCGAGTATGGAAACTATATCCCGCTTTTGTGGCGAACTCCACACACACATACATATGCCAAGCATCCTTTCGCTCGCTTCAAGTATTCGCATTTGGCCGCTGCACTTTTCGCCAACTTTTGTAAAGCACTCACGTACACACGACGTTGAATGTGTGCAAGTGGAACGTGCTGGCTGCCAATTGTATTGCGTAAGTGTGCGGCATTGGGGACACTGCACAGGGAGAAAATTCAATCGAGTTGTATCTTAAAAAATATTTCTTTTTTTTAATGGGGATAAGGGTTCAAATGAAAACCAAGGATTACTTAGCACTCGATTTCCTGAGTTTAAATAAATTAATATTTTCATAGAACAGAGAAGATTTATTATAAAATAGCCGTGTCATATAAGATGAATATTTCAGAAATCTAAAGTATATAAAAAATCTTTCTAAAGCTGATGCATCACATCTTTCGGATTAGCTAACTAGATACCATCCTTATTTTTCCATGTGGAAAGTTTCCATACAGAAGTCTGTGAAAGGAAGTGCTGAACCGACTGTCAAGTGGGCAACTCGTGGTGTAATCAAATTATTCCTGTGCCTGCACCCGCCAAGTTGATTCTGATTCCTGGCCTTCCTGCTCACCGGGGTCATCATGCGTGTTAATTAATTCCAGATGCCCCGGCTGCGGCTCTGACCCACTGACCAAACCGACATCAGGTTTCACGTGTGTGCCTGCCGATCAATTATGCTAACGAGGGCTAGCAACAGTGTCGTCTGCCTGCCAGCCTGTCTCTCATTTCGTTAGCATTAAAAATTAAACAAACTTGTGCAAATGTGAAGTGGAATGAAATGACAGCAGGAGCACGTGCCTAGCGACTAAAATCCGGCCAGGTGATCTGGGCTCAGGTGGACAACCTGCAAACGACTTTTGACTTCTTCAAAATATTCAGCTTTACAGAAATGAACGTTCCTCCGACAAGAAACATTTAATTTTCGAAATAAAACCTCATATCTCATTAAAAAAAACAGCAATCTTTTCTCTATTATTATTGAACAGTTTTTGTCAAATAAAAAAGGCTACTTTTTTATGAAAGATTAACAGAATTTCCGAAATAACATAGTTATTTAATTTTGTAATAGCGTTCTCTTTAAAAAAAACATGGTAGTCTGGCATTAAATATTAAATGCTTATCAGTGTGCAGCCAGAAATCGCTTGAAAGCTACAAATGTGTGCAAATAATTGCTTTTCTGGCCATGTTTAACTAGATTTAATTAAATTCAAAGAGCCATTTCCACTGACCAAACTTGGCCTAAATTGTCCTAATTCCCCGGCACAAAGCAAATGAAAATGTTGAATCAAAATTAAAATTTCTGTCGGCCGCAAAGCAAAGACAATCCGAGTAGCTGACCACAAAAGAGTACCACCGGGGAGGCCAAACCAGATGTGGCCAGCTGTGAAGCTGGGAAACTGGGTGAAAGTGCGGTTTAACCTCGGGCCGCATAAACATCCGCCTATGAGTGGCGGTGCTAACCCCTATCTAACATTACACCTGCTGCACTTTGGTAAGTGGCCAAGGCGCAGGGAGCAAATTGAATTTGCCACGGGGCGGATGCGGAATGTGGGTGGGCTGGCCAGAAGTCGGGCCAACGGATATCCGCTGGGCGCCCTGGCCGCCTCATGTAATATGCAACAGCCATTCTGCCGTACTCTTCCGCCGTACTGTTCTTCCGTTCGCCAGTCCTGTGGCCGGATTCAGGTCGCACCGCACACAATTGAATCCTTGGCCATTTCATACGGCTCCGAATTCAAATTCGGCTGAATATTTGCCACCAGAAGTGGCCAACTATGAAGTTAGATTAGATTAAGCCCGCTGCGGGGTGTCATGTCTATTAGGAATTTTAAATGCAATTTGGGTTTATGTTCCCCAGAACTGCAAAACAATTGTAAACTGAAAATTAAATTAAATTATAATTTCAATTTGTTCTGCCTTTCTTTAGTGTCTTTATACTAGTGCTTTGAAAAAGTGAATAAACAAAAAGGATTGTGGAATGAACATACATTTTTAAGTTCTACAAAATTCATGACAACACTATAGTTTTTAATTAGAAACAAATTGCACCATAGTTGCTCTTGCACTTTAGACTATACTGTTTGAGATCACCTGCACTTTTCTGTAGAAAAATCCTTTCCGTCCCGTCTTTGTTCTCGACTCTCTATCGATTCTTCTTCAAACTCATGTTGTACATTTGTTTTCTTCTACTTTCTTTTCTTTTATAGCTTCAAGCTAAGCAAAAAAAACGTAGTAAATGAACAAAAGAAAAAGCAACAAAAATCAAAAGTCAAAATCAAAACAAGACAAACATAAATGTAAATTGGTATGCAAATAAACTAAACAAGAGTTGCCGATGCAACAACAACAACTACAGATCAAACAGATAAAACAACATCTACAACATCAACAACAGCAAGCAACAACAAACAACAATAAACAAGAACAGAGTTACAGCAACAAGAACAACAATAACAACCGCTGCTAGTAGATTATAAACTTAACAAAACGTACAACATTTATGTAATATTTACAATTTTTGTCGAGGCACCCAAGCAAAGTAACATTTTGCAACGTAGACTCTTAGGCGTCGCACACAAAAAATACCCAAGAACACAACAGCAACATCAACAGCAACATCAGCAACATCAGCAACCAGAGCAATATACAACATCCATCCGAAACCGCAAACATCCAACAATCCACCATCGCCACCACCACGAACCACATGAGCCTGAACAAGATCAAGAAGCGGGACGCGAGCGACTTATGACTGATGCGCTCCAAGGGCAACGTCGGCGTCGGCGTGGGCGTTCCCGTCGGCGTCGCCGTTGGCAGCGGCAGCCGGTACAAGGTGACGGCCCGCTGCGTGCCCGAAGTGAGCATCACGTCGCCGACGACTGCATCCGGCGCCATCCAGCCCAAGCACTTTGCCCTGCTCCGCAGTCGCTCGCAACCGTCGCCGCCGACGTCTAACAGCCTTTTCTCCACGCCAGGCGGGGCCACTCTGGTCGAGGAGGAGGATTTCAGCTTGGCCAGCGGCAGCGGTACAGCGGCCAAGAACGTGCTCCAGCGCCAGCTGGCCACCACCGTTCAACAGGAGGATCCGGATCTGGAGCATTCGGCGCAGGAGCAGCACAGCAAATTGCCCGAGCCGGCGGAACCGCCCAACGAGCTCACTCCGCTGGTGGAAGAGCCCGGTTCCGTGGCGCCAACCACTTCTACTCATCGCTACAGTCACAACTCCAAGACCACTCGCTCCTGGCCGGTCATCTACCGCAATCCTCACCATTGCGACTACGAGGCTTTGTACGTGCAACAGCAGCAGCAGCAACAGCAGAACTTCAAGCAGAACTGCTACTCCAATCAGTTCAAGCAGTCCATCGTCTACTCCAGCAGCAACGAGGAGCTGCCCGGCGGAGAGCCGGTAGCCTCCAGTTCCGCCGAGAACCGCCAGACTACGTGCTACTACTTTGCACCCAGCCGGCACAACAGCATTTATGAGCACCCCTCCTCGGTGGTCGGGGGATCCCTGCAGTTCGATAATCCAACCACCACAGCAGCAGCGGCGGCGGCCGTCGAGAGTTTAAGGAGGAGCAACAGCATCCTGTTGCGCCAGAACAGCTGCGCCAAAGTCATTCAACGTCGGGGCAGCGGCAGCGGTTCACCCACCTCCCTGGGCTCCCAGATGGAGGGACTGGGCATGGGCATGGGCGGAGGGGGAGCCGGCAGCGCCTGCTGCTCCAGCTGCTGCATGGGCCCACCACCTGTCCTCTTCCTGTTCGTCACCCTACTGATGACCACCAGTGCCACGGCCATGCTGTGCGCCGCCATCATGACCGACCATTGGGAGCATGTCACGTGGGACCGCAACAGCCTCGATCGCTACACGAATCGGTCGGGTTTGCACCTGGAGTGGCTGCTCGACGACCAGGTGGCCATGCTCAAGCCGGACAAGAGGGGTAAAGCAAAACAACATTGATAAATTCATTAATTATGCAAGACTCACTGTTTCACTTTTCCACCCGCAGCCGATCATCGCTTCCGGCGCGACTCCGTGTTCCTGGTGCCCATGCACGGCGGCATCTGGACGCTGTGCATCGATCTGCCAATTCAGCAGCTGCAGGAACTGCGGCGCAATCCCAAGTTCCCTCGCGGTGCCCCGCCATGTGTCAACTACCTGGCCGGCTCCATGGAGAATGCCCGCGGTGAGGAGCAGCGCAACGACTGGCAGCACAGTGAGTCTCAGGTCACTCTGCAGCCGCATCTGAGTACGTATCCTGGGGCAGTCCGAATGTGAATCCCACTCCAGATCCACCACCGATATAACTTTCTTGGGGAAATACCCCGTATTTATTGTTTACACTTTTTGCCTTCCTTCTTCGATTTTTTTGTTTAATACAAAACATTATTTTATGTTCGCACTTAGCACTAATTGTGATTGTAAACTTACAGACTTACAGAGAATTTTGGTAGAAAACAGCAAACAAATAGCATAAATAGGATCAAGGAATAGGACAGTTGAATGGTGTTGAATGCGTGTGAGTGGGTTTAAGTAGCTGATGTGTGTGGTGTGTGTTGTGGGGCATGGTTGTGAATGGGTGTGCCATTGGGCAACTGGAATGTCCCCCTAGACAGCGGCCCGCTTGGCCGGCGAGCATAGGGCCTCGGCCTCCGAGCTGGGCTCCTCGGGCTTCTTGCGCTTGATCAAGTGTGTGATGTCAGTGGGCTTGGCGGAACTGCTGCTGATGGCCGACGAAGAGGCCGAGGCCGATGCGGCTTTGGAGGACGACGACGAGGAGCTGGCGGCACCATTGGCTGACGACGAAGACGAGGAGGAGGCTGCAGCTGCATCGCCACTGCTCATTGGCTTGATGTAGCTATCCAGAGCAGCTCGCACCTCAGCAATGGTCTGAAAACAAAACAGAGTTAATATCAGATGATCGGAAAATACACAAGTTTAGTTACCTGTGCCTGCATCTCTTCAATCTCCTGGATCTTGGCCAAAATCTCCTGTTTGGTCTCCTCCAGATCCAACATATTGTTCCTGTCGCGCTCGTTAGGCTCGTCTTTGCCCTTGATCTCTGCGATTTCCTCCTCGATTAATGTGCTTGATTGTCGAAGGGCTGTGGCCCCCTCCTTGTTCAGTTGCTGCATCAGATAGGTCAGGCCGATCTTGTAGTGCAACTCGGCCAAAGCCCGTCTGTTCTTTGTGGGCAATTCGCCATGGATTTTCAATGCTTTCTCTGTAATAGAAGTATATTAGTAATGCTATCGATTATCGAATTGACTTGGGTGACTCACCATAATCCTCGCGTGCTGCCTCGAGTATGCCGTTCTCAAACTCAATGTTGGCCAACTCCGTCTGAACTTCGGCTAAGTATGGGAGTCCACTTAGGCCCTGGCGCGTGAAGATCTGAGCAGCCGCCTCCAGGATCTCCCAGGCCAACTGCAGACTTCCGCTTACTCCCTCTTCCTCTTCTGGCTCATCCTCACCAGTGGCTCCTGCTCCGTTTGAGCAACTAGCTGTGACTTCACCATTCGATGTGCTCGGTCGCTCGTCATCGTTGACAGCAGTTGCTCCACCTCCATTGCTGCTGCTAACCTCATCCACGCCAGTAGGAGCCTTCTTGGTTTTATTTTCATCGGTCTGAGCTTGTTCGGCTTCCCCAGTAGAGTCGGCCTCATCGGATCCCTCCTTAATGGTCTCCAACTCTTTGCCGTTTGTGCTGCTCGCACCATTGGAGTCCTCCTTCCTCTCTTTTTTCTCATCCTTCTTTTCCTCCTGCTTAACCTCACCATCCTCTGGACTTTCTTCTTCATCGTCATCCATGTCTTCGTCATCATCATCGGCAGCCTCATCAGGCACGTCGATCACTTTGTTCTCATCCAGGGCCATGGCAATCAGAGCCTTAGCATAGCTGAAATTGATGAAACGGATAAGGCAATATGAGTTCGGAGGATTCAAATAAAAACTATATAAATTAAGTCATACTCACAGTAACAAGGGCTGTCCCAGCTCATCGGCCAGCTCCCCGTAGACTTCCTCGTACAGCTGACACACCTGGCTCAGCTCGTCGGCCGCCTCATCGTAGCTCTTCACCAGGAAGTTTCGCGATCCCTGGCTGAACAGCTCCTTGCCTTTAAGAATTTTCTCAGCACGTTCCTGTTCGCTCTTTCCGGTTCCCTCGGTGGATACCGCCGGAACGGTGTCCGGCGTTGTATCAGCAGCCACGGGCTCCACGGCCACTGTCTTGCTCGGTGATGACATATCGGCGGCGGCTGTTGTGACGATTGCTTCGGCTTCAGCAGACATTTTAAACGGTTATAGAAAAAGCTATGGAAGATGGAAAAGTGAACAATGAAGAGTTAGTTAAACAGAACAATCAAACCAGTTTTAGATTCTAGTCTAGCACATTTTTTGACTTAGTAGTGGTTACAAGCTTTCTTTTATTTGGTCTTCACTCTCCTAATTATTCTAATTTTATATACCTTACTATCATCCCCTCATTCCACACCCCAATCTCCCTCGTAGGTTGAGCCCTAGACGTCACTTTCGATGTATGTAGAAGACCACGAATATTCATTATTTTTTTAAAAATTCTTGTAAATTCTATTTTTACGCACCAGCAAAAGCTTTAAGCATCCTCCAGCGCCACCTGACTCATCTCGATTCATTTCACTTGGCTTAAAATTTTAGCTCCAAGCTGTCGCACATTTCACAAGTCATTACCGCAAATCCCATTTGCAGCAGCTCAAAGATGTGGGTGCCCACAAGTCCCTGGAGCATATAAGATAAAAAGAACAATAGCAGAAGCCAGGCGCCAACAAATCCCCGGAGCAGGGACACGAAGAGTCCTTGTACCGTCTATATAAAGTAATTACCACAGCAGCTAACCGAGCTTGCCTCCGGTTTTCTATATTGTCAATACTGGTCGGAGACCTCTCCTGCTCCCCGAAGATGAAACATGTCCGTGTAGAGAGTTGCTTGCTCATGGCAGTAAACCCAAGGCAGGGGATCGGGTTTCGATGGGGGCTTTTCAATATGGGGCATGCCCCATCCTCTCCTGCCTGCGTTCTAAAAATCGCAATTGCCACTTTGGCATTTTGCTGTACTTTTTATGGTGTTCCTGTGGAACCAAACCCATGCACCCACACATGCGATTTAATTGCTGTGGTCCCAGTGGGTAATTGGTTTTACAGTTGCCCAGATTGTGAACGGAAATTGGAGAACTGAGCTGGGCCACAATGAATTTACGGGCGGCATTAGAAAATGCGATTAAGTTTGTACCTGCATAGGCTAAGCCACAGAGGAAAAGCCACTTTAAGCTGGTTGTAAGGATGCATTTGTAGGTCTTGGACCAAATTCGATTTTCAATTTTCACTGATCATTTAGCATCCAAACGCTTTCGCTTGCCATCCTCTCGTCATCCTACACAACCCTGTAAAATAGCCCTTTGTCATAAGCCTTTTGATAATCCATTATCTAAAAATGGCTTTTGGTGGAATGATAATCTGTGGCTTCCCTTAGGAATGCAAAATCTCTCCATATCCTGCTCATTGGTCTGCCTCATTATCCTGGGCAGTGCTGCTCTGGTAGGAGCCTTTGGTGTCTGCCAGCGCCAAATCAGCGCCATTCTGATCACAGGGGTGATGTATTTACTGGCGGGTGAGTTTTAAAATGTTAAATATTCTTTTAAAACAACCTTCTAACGTAAACTTATGTCCCAACAGCTCTCTTTGCCCTCTTCACGCTAATGATCATCCACTTCAAGCGGCAGCAGGGACGTCCTATGCTGGACAGCGACTACGATGGCACCGTGGACGGGATAGTGGCGCGACCCGGAGGCGTGGCCATCATGGCCAAGCCGCTTCTGGGGGCACGCATCTTCCTCACCTCCTGGAGCCTGGACTTAGGCTGGGGCGGGGTGGTGCTGTGCGCCATTACCTCGGTGCTGTGGATCCTGCTGTCCAAGATCATGCGCTACAATCCCTTCTCGGCGCTCATGATTTAGCTAAACGCCTTGCCGCTCGGCGTCTACGGAGCCAGCTACGGAAGTCTGGGCAGCTGTGAGAGCTACGGCAGCTACGGGAGCACCCACACCCACAGCGGCACCAGTAGTGGCGGCAGCTCCAGTTTCCTTCTGGCGGCAGTCTCGTCGACGCGGCAAGCGGAGCACCGGGGCAAGGGCAAATACATCCTGTAGGCAACGCCCTGCCCCCAACTCAATTTCTAACTAACCGGATTTTCGACCTTACTCAACTTATTTGGGATAGACTTCCAAGGGCATTAAACATGTAATATTTGTAAAAGGTTTTTGATTTTGGAGGCTGATGTCGTCCTTATAAAGGTTTTGTTTATACTTATTGTGATGTTTGAAATACTAAGATAATTAGTTAAAAGCCCTTGGAAGTACATCCTCTTATCCCTATGTGAAACACTTATTAGTTAACTATGTTGGAAATGTACCAAACTAAAAAACTCAATTGCCTTGTTCTTTATATATACACACACAACTTATACAACTTAATCTTATACTTATTCTTATTGTACGGTGAACTTATCTTAACTTAACTTAACCCAATTGTAAATTCAATTTACACCATCTCTTTACAAGTAAACCTTTTTGTATGCATTCGATTTGTCTCTATTTCTACACGACTCTAAACACCCCACTAAACCTAGCTAAATTGTGAGACATTTATATACACGAATCGAGCGAAATGGGAATCTTAATTCCCCCGGTGGCTTTGGCTTTAAAGTGCTTTCTAGTAGCAGTTCGCTTGCATAGCGTTAATCCAGCCCAAAAAATAGTTAATTGGTTGAGACAGTTGCTTAAAATTAGACAAACTAACTGGAGAAATGGATGGATTTAGATGACCGAAAGTCTGTTAAAAAGTAAAGCTAAACAAAGTGTTTGCGATATTCAAAAACTAAATTGCTTGGAGGATAAAATCATGAGATGCATCAGATGAAGCTTAGTTTTCCCAATACATTGCTCTCCATCCAGTTGGTTTAGTAGAATTTTAGGGCTTGTCATGACATCAGCATAATGAATTGTAGAACCTTACAAGTACTTCTAGAGCTGTATGTAATGAGATCATTTAGTGCTTGAGAACAAATGGTTTACAAAACGAATTGTACTTGTATAGAAGCCACCACAAACCAAACATAATGCTAGAGTATAAAATGTATTTTTATGCAAACGCTTTGCCTTAAAACAAACAAAACAAGAACAATTTATTTAAATACAAGAAGATAATTTCTTTTAAAAAGTTTACAAAATGTGTGTTTTAATTTGGTTTCGGTAAGTATTTAAACTGAAATGGAATATCATTTTTAATAATACCATTTTTCCAGGTCACACCTTCTTAAAAACTGAAACGTCTTTTGTGTAAAAAGCAATATGCTCTATAAATAACCGATGGGCATACATTTATGAAATTCCATTTAGCATTCAATTCTGTAAAAATTGTATTGCGAATTTCTGTCAGACGGAAAGGTTCATTAACATTTGCAGAGCTGCTGTGGAAACAAATTAAGCAAACATGCAAATGAACTCGCAAAAAAATTGGCGTGAAAACGCGACACTTTCGCGAGCTTTTGCTCGAAAAAAACAGAGACATCGCGAAAGGGAGTACGAGGATCATTAGCGAAGATAAGAAAAACACAGCTGGTAAAAGGAAAATGCAGAGGAAAAACACCAAGTGTGTGTTTTGTTTTCGCGCGCTCAAAACAATTACAAAATTCACACATTGCGATTACAAAACAACGTAAAAAGGTTCATTCACCTGTGTGTGCGTTGTGTCTGTTTCGCGCTTTTACGTGTTTATGCGTAGGCAGAAGTCGCGAAATGGGGGTAAAATCCTGAAACTCGCTGTTTTATTTTGAGGTGTTTCCTTAGAATTATTTCTGAGAGAAGTATAATAAGATATATGTATGAATCAAGTTAAAAGGAAAATGTTTACTAATGAAATTGTTTTACCTACAGTTTCTTTGTTGACCTATCATTTTTAGCAGTAATACCTTTTACAACTCTACTTTTATAAATATTTTATATTCTTTTGTAATTGTTCTTACTTAAGAAAACGCGATCAAAAAGAATGTCGCATAAACGCTTTGCAAAAAATATGTGCGAGTGTTTGTAATAGCCCGCCATTCGCCCGCGCCAACAAACACAAACACACATACACGTACGCCGACACCAACACCGGCACAGCGCAATGAGCCATTTAGTTAGCGCAAATAACAACGGCACGTTTCGCATATTTATAGCGAAACAGAAATTGCGACAATTAATTAATGTTTAGCACAAACAACATAGCCAAAACCAACGGCAACACAAAAAAGAACTACGGTTCAAAACGAAATTCGCAATTCGCGTGTCGCTGTTTTGGCTGCGTGAGTATGCGTGTGTGCCTTCATCGGCATCTAACTGTAAAAGTCGAGTTTAAACTTACTTGATCCTCGATTTCGGGTATTGCTTTCAAGGCAATGGCAGTAAAATCAGTTGATTGTCGTTAAAAGTACCAATATAATCAATGTAAAATCACGCTAATCCAAATATTCGCCGATAAAAATTACAGATCCCGCGAATTGCTGAAGAAATAGCGATAATGTGACCGCACAGCGGGCGCTTGAATATGCCGTTCGGCACGAAAAATATACTGACAAAAATACTAAACTTCACGTTTGGCCCTGCCAACTCGACTGCACTCCAAAGCCAGTAAAAGTCGGTTTTCACTAAATAGAAATGCTTAGAACACACCAGAAAATATTATTTATGAAAAATTTAAAATATCATTTTTAAAAAGTAATAACGATTGACTAATAGTTTCATATCTTCTGTTAAGTATTTAGAAGCTTATAAAACTTAACTTGACGACAAATGATAACGTGATATATGGACAGCGCCATATATTGGTTTCTTCGCGGTTTGTTACTACATGGACTGCCATTTATAGTGATTTGCGGCGGCTAGTGTGAACGCTTGCATCAACATTTACTTTGAAGCGATATTTAGCGGCAGTCTGAACACCTCGATAGTCTCTCGCACCCCAAATATCCATACTATTCAGCTCTATCTCTTTGGGCCATTCTCACTTCGAATTTCAAATCGGAACGTTCGGTCCGCGGAACGTGTTCGGGGCAGAAAAAAACGTTAGCAAGACATTTGTTTTCGTGGTGACTTTAATTGGCAGCCAATCAGACTTAAAGTGCAATACACAAACTGGTGATTAAAGTTAGTATTCAGGGCGAATTCCATTGAAAAGGGCAAAGTTCTGGGAGGTGCAACCACCCCCTCGAAATTGTTAAATATTTATACACACCACCAACGGAACGCACGCACTTACACAGTTTACAAGGCGAGTGGCGCCAACATATGCAAAGCAGCGATAAGAAAACAACCCAGAAAAGGAAAGCAAAGGAAAATTATTGTAAGTGAAATGCATTGTGTCATATAAATAATTTGAAGTTCTATTGATTTTTTTTTTGGGTGGCTGTCACCCGAATTTTTTGCCGCCTTCGCCGTGTTTTTGTCGCCTTTTGTTTTGTGCTTTTACTTCCGTGTGTGTGTGTGCTTGGCTCTCCTTGATTTTTCCATTCAACTGGGTTTACGTCTTTATTTTCCTGTTTTCTTCCCCCCATCAAATTGTGGGTGGGGTGGATGGTTGGTTGTACCGCTGTTGATTCACCTGTCGTGTGTTTTATTTTCGTTTTCAACTTCACGGGCAGCTGCGAAATCTCAGCTGCTCCAAACAACAACAGCAAAACAAACAAAAGACAGCTTTCGTAGTGCAATAACCGGTTTTCAAGCTTTATCGTATTTCGAAACTGTGCTAATAACTGGTGTTGTTTTTCGTTTGGCACATTTTATCGCATCGTTAGCCATATAATCATTAGTAACTAAATAATATTAATGACTATGAGAAGTAGCGATAATTTTTAAAATAGGGAACACTTGCTAATTTATTGGACTTATGTGCTCTTGCCAGGAAGTTAGTTTTGACGCAGTCGAAAAGTATGGCAAAAACTTTTCCACTTATAATGTCAGTCATTCATTTTTACCGTTCTGCCTGCCAACTTCAGTTGCATATGATGGAAGCTACCGCATTCTCTTTCGCACTCACTCCTACTCGTACACCGAGAGAAAAGAAATCAGTAACCAAAAAAAGAATTTTTTAAGTTCTAGACTTTAGGTCACTTGGTTAAACTATAATAATTTTGTTGTACTGTCCTGACATATTTTTTTTAAATGATATTATATCAATACAATTTACTAAGTGTTGGATCCTTGAACTCAAAATTAAAAGTTTTCCCACTGTAGCTGGCATAATTTTACTTTGAGCATTTCGGACATGCAGCAGGCAATTTCTATGGTCCTGAAACAAGCCGAAAGCACTCGCTCCAAGGATATCAGGCTCGTGAGGCCACAAAATCGATTCTCCACGAAGCCCAATACCTTAGAGAAACCCCGACACGTGATGGCGCCTGGCTGGGAATTACTGAAAATAGAGAAAAAAGGGGCATGGAATAGGAACAGGATGGGTGGGATTGGATTGGATTGGGCATGCCAATGGGAACTTTCAACTCGTTCTGCCCTTTACAAAACTTCTTGCGCAAACTGCGGCAAAATTCAAACGGGGAAAACATGCCGGATATAAGCGCTGTAAACCAAAGGGGACAACTCGGTCAGATATATTGGGGGAACAAAGTTTAGAATCCAGGGTCTAGATGCATGCGGTGAACAACTAGATAACGTATCTCAGATTATCTGAGCTTTGCTCTCATTTGGGGTGAACTGGGATTACCGAACACACTTCTACAGCGATTGCAACCGTATGCTTACCATTTTTCAGTAGACCAGCCCCTATTAGTAAACAAATTGACTTGTAAGATAACTTATCTAAATTTTCCATCTGCGATTCCTATAACTCGAAAGAAGCCGCAAATTAAAGCAAAATTACATTTACTTTAATGGAAACGTTTTATGTAAGTTATTGAATATCAAAGTCAAAGAATACTGCAAATATATCTTTGGAAATGCGTGTTATTTCTGTAAGTTTTCAAGATCAGGATAGAACTCAACTAAACAACTACCCAGCGAGGACAACATCGATAATCGTGACTCATATTTATGGGCAGGGGCTTCCTAAACAATGTGTATTTTACTTGCTATACCAGTTTCTTAATCGTATATTGTAGGACATTTTTAGCTCAATGACTCTTTTGCACTTCCTTAAAAAAGAAACACTTATCATCATTACTTACTTCCCCAGCGCAAAACACAAGTTCATAGTATCACACATCATTGTCAAATTATAACAGAAAAACTTTTAAGATATTCCTTGGTTCTATACTCAAACTTTTGATTCTGCTTTAAATTATTTGAAAAACTTTGGCACTTAAACATACACACGAAATCCCCAGGAATTCAATCACTTTCGCTGGGCAACCAGAGAATTTTCACAACTCTTCTTGTAAGTAGTGGGGAATTTGGTGTATTTTGTGGCGCTGTTGGTGGTGCAGGGAAACTCCCTGAAACTAACTTTGAACTATGCATGCACATTGGGAAAATATTTTGTTTCTCCATTTTATATTTTCTGCCGGCTTCTTTTTATTTCGAGCTGCCGAGGAGCGGGCACACAGACTCCTGGCTGCCGTCTGGCGCTTTTTTCCCAGGGGATGGGGTCGCATGAAGTTGTTCTGTCTGGACTCCATCCACAACTGGCGGGTTTCCCAGCGCCTCCATCTCCTTGGGAACGTACGCCATCCTTTGTTGTCTCGGCTTCTCGGTGGAAACGGAGATGGAGATGGAGATGGCGAATGGCGCTGCCGATGGCTCTTTTATGACGGCTAGTTGAAGTTTGTTTGCTTGGCCGGGCCTGAAAGAGTTCATTCTTCTATAATGCATTATCCAGCAACTGAAGAAGTTGTCTTGGTATAGAATTTCCTTGTTTGTTTAAAGCCAACCAGGGACAATAAGTGGCTGGTCATGCCATCCCCGAAAGTCCCACAAAAATCCAAGCTCAATCGAGAAAGTTTCCGGCTCATTAAAATCAATTTGCCTGGGAACATTTATAGAACTTTTCGCCTTTGATGAGGGGCATCCATTGGCGGTAGACCAGCCACATAAAAATAAATAACATTTCGCCAATTTCCAATTAATCAGCAAAGTCAACAGCAGCAAAAGTTCATTGAATTTGCAGCTGTATCAGGTTTGGGGATTTCGGTAAATTGATTGGAATTAGAAGGGGTATATGTGGGGTTTAGGGTTTCTCTCCAAGCACGCCCCGTTTCCAAAGATTAGTCAGCCGAGTGATATGACTAAGCGAACCGGCAAAGCATTTGGCCACCACACAAGACGGAATAAAATTCAAATTAAAACTAGAAGTCGGAGAGGTACGGGTTGGGGTGTTGAGGTCTGACAGCCAATCGGTCACTTAACCCGCTGCAAGGTCTCATACAGTAAAAGCTCCATCGGACAGTAATAATAAAAAATCTGTAAAAGAGTTCTAGTGATACTAATAGTTATATACTTTTAGTAAAGTTGGATAAAAGCTATCCTAAACTGTTTGTATCCTAAACTAAATGTAACAGTTCATAGCGATATTTCTTAACATAATTTAATATATTATATTATATATAATCTATGGGTATAATCTTTAAATAAAGATAATCAATATTTAATATTATATTATATGTTATATTTATTTAAACAGGAAAAAATATGATATCATAGTTGAGCCTAACAACTTTGACATAAAACTGACACTGTACAGTGACAACCTAGGCACCTGACCGAACGGAGAACTGAGAAGTCCGCCACTGGACAGCCATTTGACACCCAAGACTGCAATAATATCTGGAGGTAGATTTCATGGGTGGACAGTTGATATGGGATGTGGGCGGGGTTTCAGGGGCGGACAAAGTGGCTCGCTGGCTGCTCAATTGCTGCGGGGCAGTCGAGAAGTTGGTGTTTCTTTGTTTGCCACAGTTCTTTGGCCCGGGCCTTGACTTCGTTTGAATTGTCTTTGTTGCCATCAACATTTAATTTAATATGTGAGTTGAGTGCCCGGTTCCTGCCCTAAAAAAAACCCGCCTCCCTTTATCCTACACCAACTGGTTTACTGGCTTTCTAGATTTGCATAGAGTGTCAGCCCCCAGGAGTTTGGACTCGACTTATTTGTATGCCTGACAACAAGTCTTAACCGAAACGGCGAGCCCCAGACCAATCCCAAGTCAGACAGTCTTAGTCGAGGCTTCCCATTTAATTTATTCATGCAGGATTAGTCGTATATAAGTCCTACATAAATCGACGACAGCTGTCGCTACCTGGCTAGCAAGTAAAGACTTCAATTCAATTTATGCAAATTAATTTGTGGGCTTGCCAAATGTGTGTGTGTGTGTGGATAGTTGGTGGGATCAGACGTTATTATATTTGCCGCCAGATGTTTGCAAAAATAAAAAATTAAAACCAATTAGTCGAAGGGGACAGGAAAAGCTTTTCTATAATTATATGGTCTTAAAAACAGCAACACTAAAGGGTTCTATAATTTGGGGTAGGTAGATACTTCTTCAGAAAGCCCAAAAAGTAATTTTCCCTTAAAACTTAATACCATACTTAACCCAAAACAATGGACCTGATGGGCACACCTTTGATATCGGGTTTCGAGGCCCAAATTCTCGCCTTGCTCCACTTTTGGTTTATTGTATTCGGCCTGTGGCAAGTTCTTCAAGTATATGTTTTTTCGTGGCTGAAAACCGGGCCAAGTGGCGCGACCCCAAAAGCGGAAAAACAAGGGAAAACATGCAAGCGGAAATGCAGTGGGGAAAAACTACTGGGTGGGATTGGGCGGTCTTAAGTGAATTCCCATTTGGGTCCTGGCATTGCTGTGAAGTGCACATAAAACAAAAGGATGTTTCTCAACTTTTGACACACATCCAACCCCCAAAGGGATCTTAACTTTCCATTTCATCGCGCTCCGTCAATTGAATAGGACTGAAAGTTGCAACGCAATACTAGATCCATTGCCAGATGGGGTGATTTTGAACTGGATCTGAGGAAAGACCCCATTAATGCAAATTGTTGCAACAGGAAATGAGGCGTACCACGCACAGCCACAATGCTGAGCACGCCAATTTGGTGGCAATTTATAAGAAATGTTTCGGGAACCGGGAAGAGGCCCCTCACCTCTCTCCTTTGTTTCCCCACCATATCACGTCATATCGAGGTGAAGGAACCCCTTTGTGATTGCTTTCGTGCGGTTTACATTATGTAAAAAATGTTAACTGCCAGATTTTAATGAAACCCCAGGCCCTGTTGGAGCCATTTGGCTCTCCATAGGGTTTTTTCCGAGCCTGGAGGCGGGTCTAATGCATTATTTATGCAGCTGACAGCTTGTCCAATGAGTCAACACCTGTTTAAATACTGGGGGAAGGTTTAAGCAAAAAGCTTTTCATGTTATTGCATAGAATAAAATTCGGGCTTGGGGAATATGTCCATCTACTACACATGCATTAAAATTGCTGCGACACATACATATAGCTTAATGCATTTGCTACTTAATATTTTATTTTTATAACGACTGATAAGCCTGGTCCGGAATGGAAAAAGATTGCAAATGAGGAAATGAAAATTAAGCTTGTATTTCTTTTTCCAAGATTGCCTTGACTGCGGTTGGAGCGCCACTTGACTCGTGTCTGTGATATATGGAACCGGTTTTATTTATAGATTTATATCTACATATATCGTAAAAGTGTCCATAAATGTATTTTATAGGTAGTAAATATAAGGGTGCATTCTTAGGAAAGATGAACGTAGCATTATAATCTGAAGTCTAAAAAAATTTCATTAAAAAGAAAGACCTTAAAGACCGAGTTTGAAAATTCAATATCAATAGAGTATAGCTTTTTGTGGCGTTACCAAGACCTTAAATAGCCAACGAAATACGAGGAATTTCGCGGCTAAGATAAGATTCATGGGTTACCTAAAATGTTTGAAATATTTGGCAGTCTATAAGCAAACAAACAGCTCTATTTTATCACCAGCTTAACGGCCTTCAACTTTCTTTCGACGAAAACACGCAATGAATGCTACAAATTTTCACTTTCGTGTCTCCGCTTTTATAGCTTCTTGTTGTTTGTTGTCTGGCTCAAACAGAAACACACAAAAACGACTTTGAGCAGCTGCACTTGACTTGTTACTTAGACTCTGGCTTTGGCTTTGGCCCACCAACTGCACCTTGAGATTCCGCAGCATGCTATATAGCACATAATATGCAGACAACTTGTTGTCACTTCGTCGTCGTCGCTTTCAAAATGCTTCAAGTGCATTCAAAGTCAGAGAGTCACGGGTGTGTTTGCATTTGGTTAGAAGAGCTCAGTCGCCCAAAGAAGTCTGTTTACTCTGGGCTTTGGTACGGCTCCCTCTTAAATCCACACACATTTTAATATGCAGAAAGCCGGAGGAACACAAAAGAACCTCATCGGGGAGCAGAGAAACCTCCACATCTAATTAACCCACTGTGTAAACAGAGAATTCCGCACATCTGATTAACTTGGAAAAAATAGATGATTTCGGAGTCGACAGAAAATGCATTCTGAAGTCGCGGCAAATGAATCTTTCATGCGAAAAATTCTCTCAGACATTTTATTTTGACGGGTGGCAGCTAATAACACAGGCCGGCCCAACTATTTATAGTTGGAGGAAGCCCGAATGGTTTATTTTGGTTCTCGAACATAAACAAAGTACGAACGACTCACGAGATCTGTGCCACATCCGATAATATTTACTCAGTTGATTTTATACACTATACGTCGCCCCGCCCAGATCTTGCACAATGATCTCACAATTCCTCGTTACGATTTCCACATTTCAACGCTTGATTAGTTTCGAGTGTTGAAAATTTCGATGGTCCCGAAATCCCATCGAAAAGTGTCGATTGATTGCAGCACACGCCTCAGGAATTGTGTGCTTGTTTTGGGGGAGTGTCTTTAATGTCACGAATCAGTTGATAAATGTTATTATACGAGTATATAGAATGCAACTGAAGATTAATAAATATGTGATATACGATTTTGATTGAATAATACTCATGTATTTATAAAAAGTTACGAAACTATTTTTGGGTATGAACATCTTTTTGTAAAATTCTTCGGAACAGAAGATATTTTATTATTTTTTTGTTGTGCCAAAACCAATTTTCGAATTTCAATGAAACAAAGTGTTAGGATTTAAAAACATGGTTTTAAGGAACATTCCTGAAGAGTTTATTTATAGAGTTTGTTTCTGATAAACCTATTAATTTTACCGGCACGTGCTCTCAGGTGGACAAAAGCCAGATCTTAAATATTATGTGAGCACCCACAATGGCTTCTCATCAGCGGAACAAGCTCAGCGAATTGAGGAGCCAGCAAGTCACAGTCAGATGCCCTTTGTGTGTCAAGTGATGATGATCTTGATGGTGACTCTGATTGACGTGGATGGCAGAAAGAAATTGGAGCAGTGGCAGATGAGAACTACAAAACGCTTGCGGCTAAGCTTCAATGTTGCCTCTTGTGGTGCAGTTTAATCTCTTTGGCTGCACATTTAATCGCAAATTGCACATTGTTGCGGCCAAATTGAATTGTTTTGTGGCGATGTGGAGGTGGGCTTTTCAATCATCCGGATTGATTGCCCTGGACCGGCATCGAGTGCACTCAGCTGGCTGCGCCTCAATGCGCCCACAGAAAGATATACCTATGTAGATACAATATAATCACATCTGCACTGTATACATGGCCCACACTCTCCACCCCATTTGCCCATCGAACGACTTTGTCTCGCGGCTCTGACTTTTCAATTCATTTGATTTGTATCTTGGAAAAGTGGATATGGTAATGGGAAATCTCCCCTCCTTCACTTGTCGGTTATTTGGGTTAATTTGATTTTAATGCTTTGCCACAAGGAATGCGGGTGTGGTGGCAAATCAGATCAGTGCCCAGCAATTGCCAAGAAATCGCGCATCTTGTGGCCATCAGATTTCAATTGAATTACATTACTCGCTGATTGATTCGTGAGTAAAGTCCAAGTTCAGCGAAACTCGATCAAGAGACCAATTGGTTCAAGGTTCAAGTGTTTTTCGCGAGCCATTAACTGCCTTTTATGAGAAGCGCATAGAAAGGCGCTCCATCCCACACCGTTAATCGACATAGTTTTCAATGGACCACTCATTTGTCACTTGAAGTGCTCATGCCATAAATTAAAGTGCTTTATTGCGTGTTTTATTTTATTTGTGTACACTGTACATATACTTCAAGCTTTTGTGAAAATTTCAGCAGCATCGCGCCTTCTTCAATAATTGCCCCCATCAACGAAACTACTTTCAGTACTGACTTTTTTGTTTTTTTTTATCATTTATATAAATCGTTTTGTGTACAGCGGTTAAGGAAAAGCATCTTCGCAGTAATTGCTGTTGAGGATTAGCATTTATTGTGTGTTTGCAATCCATTGTAATCTCGCCGAGAAAAAAGCTTGATGTGGTTGTGCATTGTTTACGAGGATGGATAAGGTAGTTGAATGCTCTAATATGGCAATTAAAAGTCTGCTATTGCGGCGGAGAGTTAGATAATTTCATAGCAGGCCTTGAAAGTGTTTCTTGCCAGCATTATTCTCTTTTTTCACCCTTATATGATATCATCTTTCCGTTTAAACAAAACTTGAAGCTGTCAGAATTCGAAAACTCAACATCTGCTGGAGTTGCAGGTCGCCCTAGGCAGTTGGTTTGTCCATTCATTAATCATAAGCACATCAGTGATGCCATTCTCTCATCTAAAACCCAGGACTAATCAAAGTTTAGCTCTGGAACGGGTTTTATACATGGTGATACCCCATCTTTATAAAAATATCAACAACCAGATAAGGCTGTAGTAAAACGATGTTGTTTTGCTCGATATATGTTACTTATCTGAAAGAGAAATTAAAATATAGTGCGTTTATGCTTGGAAATGAGGTCGAGAAAAAAGGCACATTATCTTTCCGATCAATTTTAACTGGTTCTCTATAAAACGCACCTTATAACTACATAAACTACGGAAAAGTATTCTAAATTCTTATGGCAAAGGGTCAAATTGGCATCACTGTTTCAACTCACATGCGGAGAGCCCTGCTAAAAGCCATGTCATCCGAAACCCGAAGGAAGGATGGGATTTCTGAGTCCGCATCAGTGTCTCGTGCATTTGCAATGAGTTGACTGAAAGCCCATTCAGGGTTGTATTCCTCCCCTGGCTTCCTGCTCCTGCTCCGGCTCCTGCTTCTGATGCGGGAAGGGACTTTTGTGTGGCCAGGGAAAGGATGCAGACCCTGCGGCAACTAAAAAGCACATCCCGTCATTAGGAGCAGGCGGTTAATGGAGGGGGAATAATGCCAGTTATGCGGCTGCCACTGCATTTTGTTCGTAATTCTTTTCGTGTTTGCTCTGGCCCATTTAATTGCATAATTTATTGATAATTAAATGAAGCTTCTAATTAAACTCTCTTTGCAGGGCAGGCGACTGGATTCGTTTGGAGTGACTCAACTCCCACAACAATTGCCGCTGATGAGGTGAACGAACTGCTGGTCAGCTGCGCAGCATCCATTTTTAGCTCCTCCCTCCCTCCATCTCTGGCAATTAAGTCGACCCTAATTGGAGGAGGGAGCTTCTCGGCTCAAGATGCCGTCGCTGCGCCAGAAGGTCACCACTTACTTCCGCCAGTTGAGCTTCATCGCGGAGCCTCGCGAGGGTCGCCGGCGGGCCAGCGAGCACGAGGATGACGATGGCAGCTTCATTACCAAATACCTGGAGGGGTGAGTAAATAGCAGAATGAAAGTGGAGGATAGTTGTTTACTCATCTTCCTTTAACCCACAGTCGCATGCAGCGACAGTTTGTGGAGGGTCCAGAGATCTACAATGGCCAGAATCCCACAGACATGCCCGTTCTCAAGTTGAACCCCTACGAAGCCGGAACCTGCTCCATCACAGCCGCCTGCACAGGACCGGATGAGGGACTCACTGGAATTAAGCGCTCCAAACTGCACCTGAGCACCAGCTTTGCGGACGACATCGACTTCATTGATACGCAGCAGGAGAACGATGATTGCTATGGGGTTAGGAAGAGTTCTCCGCCGGTTCAGCCGGCCACGCAGAACTCCACACGACTGACCAGCAAATTCGGACGACCGCCGTCTGCATCCCGGAGACAGAGTAGCACGGAGCAGCCATCCGGATCCGCTCCTGCTTCGGGAATGCGTTCCCGCAAGAATTCCAAGAGCAGCATAGCCAATCTGGCGGCGGCATCTACGGGCGGCGATGTTGGTAAGGTCAACAACAACGATCAGAACAACAAGAACCTGTTGAACGCAAAGACTGAGGCTTCGACGGATGGGGATTCCAACTCGGAGCGGGAGCGCCTGCTCCTCGAGGCTGTGAGCAACCAGGCGGGATCTGCTTCAGCTCCTTTGATCGCTGGTGTGGAGAACTGGCGCATGGAGTGCGAGTTTGCATATGGAATCTCAGTGTCCCTCTACGAGACCAACATGCTGACCAAAGAACCCATGGGAAATCCCATCGCCGACTGCTACGGAATGGTGGTGCGCGGGGATTCAGCTGCCATGGCTCTGGCAGATGGCGTCAACTGGGGTGATGGCGCCCGCTTGGCCGCCCGCTCAGCTGTCCATGGATGTCTGGACTACCTGGATCGAGCGGTCTTCGGCCAGGCACTGGAATGTCGGGCCACCACCACCCAAGAGGTTTTCGTGAGTCTACTGCGGAGTCTGTGGGAGGGACACGGCTGCATACTGGAGGTTGGGGGAGCCCTGTCCACGCTGACCATTGCTGTGGTGCTGCCGCTGGACGGAGCGCCGGGCAAATATGTCGTCTGTTCGTGCAACGTGGGTGATTCCCTGGGCTACGTGTACTCCAAGAAGCATGGAGTTCGGGAACTCACGCAGGCCTCCCACGACATCAGCTCCATGCGGGACATGCGTGACGCACTGGGGGCCTTGGGACCGGCGGATGGAAACAAGCCGGAGCTGAGCAATCTCACCTTTTCGATGACCTGCATCGAAAGCGGCGACATTGTGTTCCTCACCTCTGATGGAATCAGCGATAATTTCGATCCCGTTGTGGGCAAGTTCGCCGAGGCATGGACGCCAGATGTCAAGCTTCAGACGGCGGGTCAGGGGAAACCTGGTAGCTTAGCTCCAAAAAGGCAGAACAAGAGTGCTTCTGCGATCTATGCCCGCCTACATCCCTCGACGCCGCCCACGCGTCCAGCTCGTCAGTCCAAGGCGAGCAGTCCGCCCAGCAATGCGCCTAGTCGTCCGAAGTATATGCGTTCGCAAACTCTCATTGAACCGCGTCAGGGACTGGCATCGCCTCCACCGCCTGCAGTAGCTCTTCAGCGCATTCCGAAGTCTATCTCTGGGCTGCCCTTGGTCACCGGCCCTCAACGACATGCTCTCACTCTGTACCGCCTGGAGGATCTGCTCAGCTACGGCATCAACGGCACCTTTTCGCCCTGCGTTTCGGCCCGAAGGCTCTGTCACTTGCTCATCGATTTCGTCAGGATGATCACGTCCGCCAGGAGAAAGACCCTGGAGCAGAGGGAGCTCTTCTACAAACTCTCGACGGGTCCAGATGGCGCCAAACGGGAAGTGCAGCTGAATCGCATGCAGCATCGGGCGGCCAGGAAGCGGGTTGTGGATAGCAGCGCCTTTGTAGCCCTGCCTGGAAAACTGGACCATGCCACTGTGATGGCCTACACGGTGGGCGGTGGAGAGGATCACAATAATGGAAACGATAACGGCGACGGAGGAGCTCTTTCCCCCGTGCTGCAATCCAAGGAGTTTAAGGAGACGAATTTCTAAAAAACGAGGAATCGCTAGACTGCAGACTAAGCTTTTTATACATTTTTCTCACTCACATATGGGTAGTTCTATCTTATATGTACAAACAGTGGTCTTCAGGGTCTGTAATAAATTTCCAGTTTACGTTTTTGTTTTTTATTTAGATAGTTACGCAGAAAGTGCCAATTAATTTGTTTTGTTATTTTACAGGAAATAGATTGTTAAATACTTTAATCATATTGTTAGATTTCCGCCAAATACCCTATTTAGTTCGCATGTTGAAGAAAAAATAATAGCCTTAACTAAAAATTAATTTTATATATCTGTTTACCAATTTAATAATAAGAAACGAATAATATCAGAAAACACAATATGAAGAAAATACCCTTTTTTGATTGATGTAATTAATTTAAGACCCTCAAGAAAATCGTTTATATAGTATGTGATCAAGACGTACCCATACACATATATATATTAACATTAACACTAATATACATACGTAGTGATACATCTCTCATGTATCTTCAATATTTATAGAGCTTTCGTCTAAGTTTGTGGATTTTAGTTCGGTATTCTCACCTGTCAGCCATAGTTTTTTAGCCATTTATTTGTAAATTGCAAACGACAGAATGCCTCAAATGTTTTAAACTACCAAAAAGAATAGAAATACACAAATGTACATCGTATTTTTACACTCTCATCCGTAATTCAATGTAAATGCCACTTTTACGCCAGCTGCAACAATGTAAACGTAATACAATTTATACCAGCTGTCCCTCACAATTTTAAATTATAAAAGCGTATAAACTTGGTAACGCACAGCTTAACTTGCTAAATGGACTGTACTGAACGGGCCAGAGCAATAAATAATTTAATAAACGCATTGAAAAATTGCGCTTTTACAAACACCATAATCAAGTTGTTTTATTTAAATGAAACCATCTACTAAATATGCATTTTATTATCTGTGTAAAACTATCTTGAGTTTGCGGGTCAAAATGTAAGTCTTTAAACGATATAACATACTCGTAATTGCACAGAAATGTAATACAAAATTTGTCAGTTCCTTGTCAAGGTTGAAAAAGCACAAACGCGGGATAGCGGTTCTATGCAATAAATCCGTAAAAGATTCATGCACATAAGAATATATAATCTCAGCGAATAGAAATAGTTCTTACAAGCTCATTTCTCCTCAGCTGTTGCGCATGCGCAGGAGCAGTTTGGCAATAGCCTGAGCCCGCGTGGGTGAAGCATCCTTTATTTGTTTGTACACGATTTCTACACTGCGCAGGGTTTGGGGCTGCAAAGGAGACAGACTCATAGTAAATAAAGTATAGATAAGAAATAAAATTCAACATACTAATGTCTTCACATCCAATTGTGATTGAGCCTTGTTGGCAAGGAGCCATAGATTAACTGCCAGTTGAGCTATAGTTTCCCTCTCCAAGTCTGCATATCGCACGATCCTTAGGAAAAGTTCCAGGGCTAGCTCCGCTTGCGATCGTTGCTGCTGGGCCACTCTCAGTGCTTTAAGCTGCAGCAGGATGGCATCGACAACCTGAGCACACAAATTATTTACCTCCTGCAAGAACTTGGGATCATGCCCATACAAATCGTCATTGGACACCACTGTAAAATAAAAAGCAAATTAAAACAATTAAGTATAAATAGTAAATGTATGGAAAACAAATCGTACCTCCTTCAATATGATAAGGAAACTTTTCCAGGCTCTGCACATAGAGCATGTCGAGGGAATGCAGATAGATGATACTCGGTGCCGTGCTGTCCGGTTTGAATTCATGTCTGCCGACCACCTCCAGCAGCAGACGAAGGAAATATAGCACTCCCTGTTCCGGGCTATCCGGCACCACGATCAATGTGGCCAACACATTGCACATGTACGAAACCAGAAAGCGCTCCAAGCTACGGGGCTTTCCATCGAAGTCCACAGTGGCTGCGGGCAGGTCATTTACCAACTGCAATGCGGCCTCAAAGCAAGCATCAGCTGTAGTTGAAGTCAATATTAGTTTAAAATCCACAGATACATCCAAGTTAATACTAGCCTTGACCCAGGCAGAGATGCTGCAGAGCCAGCTGACCGCAGAGCAAATATAAATTCATTTGCTGCTGGACAGCTCCAATGCTGGGGATGGTAATGAAGCAGTAGGCGATGCAGGCCTTGATGAAACCCGTTGACTTCGAACGATTGCGCGTGGCTAATTTGCAGGCCGCATGAACCAGAGTCACATAGACAGCATCCAGATTGCTAAATGTTCCGCGCGCCTCCACATAGAAACTGAGTTGCTGCTCCAAGTCGCGCCCGAAGTGAACCTTATGAATGAAGACATTGATGAGCTGGGAAATCTGTCGGCGCTCATCCTCCACGGACAGGGCACTTTTGGAATAGGGTTATAATTATTTTACAACATTTTTTTTATATTATTAGAATACTCACTTTACAGAATCGTTTAAAATCTTTCCGATATACATCAAGGCGTTCGTCACGACTGCGTCGCAGGTGTATTCCTCACTATTCTGTTTGTAAAAACTGAGGATGTTCTTGCACACCTCAACTTTTACCGATTCCTTTTGAAAGAGATCCAAGTAGGGCAGAAAATTAGGCTGTATTAGTAGCAGCTCAATGCTGCGATAGTTTTGCATTATCCTGGTTAAAATATTTTGCAATTGGGAATAGTGCTTTTCATAGGCTTTGCCAAGACACATCCGTGCATTCAGTTCTCCCAGCAGTCGGTTGACCTCATGGATCTGTAAAAAATAGTTTATTATAACATTAAATTAAGAACCTATATCAAACTAACCGTAAAATACTGGGATACAAAGACGGCCCAAGTCTCCACACAGTTGATATACTCATTAGGATACGTCAGCTTATTAATGGTTTCAAATGCCGCTTTAAGGAAGGATACCCGCTGCTCCTGCAGAGGAGCACAGCTACTAACGCAGCTGCCCAGCGATCGAAGCAACTGGGACTTGGAGATTCCGGGTGTCTCAGAAGCATTGATCACCTCTATGAATTCCAATGCATTTGTGGCAATGAACTCTGCCTTAAAGGAACTCAGAATAGACATCAGAATAGCTCCGCTGTAATAAAAATGATATAAGTTATTACCGCTAGCTTATACTTACACACTACTCACTTGTTCTTCAGCTGCTTGCACTCATTTAGCATATCCTGCGTGTGGAGCTCGCATTTGTGAACCAGGCAGAGCAGCATGTAGTCAAAGGCTGGCGCATATAACTGTAAGTAGGAGCTGGCGGTGACGATCTCTGGATGGAGGTTGAAGCGGGCCACAAAGCGAAAGATCTTTTTAAAAATAGACTAGTATTATAAAAAACCATTTCTTATATTGTTTGCACTCACCTGAGGATATATTAGGAACAGATCGGAGAAGCTCTCTCTAATGTACGTCTTACTGGGCGTTAGAGTCACGCCCATCCGGACCAAGTAGCAACGGGCATAGCTGGATACCAAAGGATCGGCTATACCCCTCAATTGATGGGTCAATCGCTGCAATATTCGCTCGTACTCCTCGCGAGAGGATGACAGGAACTCGTAGCACTTGAATATTGACAGCTCCAAGTAGAGACGCGGCAGCAATTCCCGAATAGAGGCTATCTTGTAGAACCAATTCTGGCAAGTGTCCCGAGCAGCCTCCCGTTCTCGCTCCAATGTGGCCGCCGAAGATGAAGGATCTCCCGAAGCCTTGGCACGCAATCGATCGTATACCAGCTTCCCGAAAACATCGAGGATGTCTGTTATGAGCACATACTGACTCGGATAGAACTGCAGCACTGTGGTGTCCGCCAGCATCTTGGCACACTGTATGGCTATCTTTAGTGCCTTCACCCGCTGATCGTTGTGCCAGGACTGGATGAGCTCCTGCTTGAGCTGCTCGAACCGCTGAATGTACTCCTGCTGCGTAAGATCCATCATGTGGCGCATGCTGCCATCATCGAAGTGATCCAACTGCTCCAGGCGGTACTTCGTCTTGTCGGCCACCACGGTTTGCGCTTTGACTAGGATTGGGATTAGGAATTATAAGTGGTAAGTGGTACCCCTACCCACAAGACTTACTGCTTTCGCTGCCACCGTCCAAGCTTCCAGATGCCACCAGGAAACTGGTGGAGAGCGATAGCTTCTCATTGGTGGTGAAGCGGTTGAGGATGCCCAGTCGACGGCTGCTCCACTGCAGCGTGTTATCCTCCGGCTCCGTCCTGTCCCGCTCGCGACGCTTCGTCTTGAGATCCTACGGATGTGGATGCGGAAACGCTTAGTCATGTCTCGTTCGGGAGCGCCCCTCTTACTTACAAATTCGCTGACAATTTGGCTGAGTGGATCGTTGAGCTCCTCATCTTGGCGGGCAAACTGCGTCAGCGGATCGGTGCCCTCGAGAGCCCGGCTCAAAGGATTGCTGTCCACTACCTGGTTAAGATTTGTTTGTTCTTCAATTTAGAGCACTCAGACATAGGGGCGTTGTATCATTTACGAACCGTCACCGTTTGCTGCTTCAGCGGATGATCCAGCGTGGCCTGGCCAGCCAGGCGGTTCTTTCGCACCTCGTAGCATCGCGGCACGCACACCCTGCAATCAGATGCAATATTTATCAGTTCTTATTTGTTTATTTTCGGGGAAAAATAAATAAATTACCATTCCAAGTTCGCCATAGCGTCGTGGTTGTTGTTGTCGGCATTCCTGACAGCTGTTTGCCATTGGGCACGGGCGTGGGCAAAAAGTTGTGAGGGGAACGATGGCGGGGAAGAAACTGTACTTATTCGGGGGGGTAATTTACCAAAATCCGTGAATGATATATAATAAATATTTTATTTATTTTGTTGTGTTAAGGCTTACGTTTGGTTTCGAATTCATAACTAGTAAGAAACAATAAACATGCATACGAATATATATTATTCATACAATTAATAGTTAAAATAATACTTTTTATTTGTGCAAATCAAAAATTAAATATTTTTATTTTAAGTTTAGTTAAGCTAATATAAAATAAATTTCTTAAATGTTGGGGTTAATGTAGAAAGTGCTATTGAAGCAGATTTTTTCCCCTCAATTTATATTTATCCCCTTCAACTCCGCCCCTGTTAATGGGTTGCTTCGTGGCGAATGGCAAGCTATAACAGCGGAACCACCATGTGAATGACAAATGCAGTTGACAAGCGACGCGTTTTATTTTTTGTGTTCACAATTGTCTTAAAAAAGCGATTTAATTTTGGATTGCGATTAAAAAAATGTCCAAGTCCGCGCTGAAACACCTAAAGAGCACCTGCCGCGTGTGCGGAAAGTACGCGAGCAACAAGCGATCGCCGAAGATATTCGAGCGGACCAACACAAAGATGATCGACAACATTGAGGCGCTCACAGGCCTTCGGGTAAATTTTCCACTGCCGATTTGTAGGGCTTTAATGGCTATAGATCCACTTTCTGGTGTTTCCCGCAGTTAGAAAACTACGGCTGCCTGCCGGATCAGATCTGCGAGTGCTGCAGCATTGAATTGGCCGCCGCCATTAAGCTGAGGGAGCGCTGCCTCGCCGCCCAAAGGGAGCTGCTCACGGGACTGACCGAGGAGCAGCTCCAGGGCATCTCGCCTTTTTACCGTGCTGCCGTCATGGGCGAGGATATTACCCAGACGGCGAAGAAGTATCAGACACCCGATGATGAGGAGGTCTACGCCACCTATCAGGAAATCGTTCTGGAGGACCCCAAGGAGGAGATCGACGAGAGCAAGGTAGAGTACGAGAACGCTTACTTCGAGGTGGCCGAGGGCAATGCCGGCGAGGATGATGGGGCCTCATTGATTGAGGAGGCCGAGTACGAGTCAATATTGGATGATACTGAGGAGCAGCAGCACATAGAACTGGACGAGGATACCGAGCTGATTGTGGGCGATGTCAACGATCAGTATGTCTACGATTCCGACGATGAGGTGGCCGTGCTGGACAACGTGTTGGATGACGAGTACGAGCACGAGAACATTGTGGTGAAGAAGTGCAATCTACCGCCGAAGCCCAAGGTTCGCTCGGATGATCCGCGCCGTCGTGGAACTGGGGGAGTGTACATCTGCGAGCAGTGCGGCAACCACATCAAAGGCCGCATGGCCTTTGAACTCCACTGTCGTCGTCATCGCGGCGACAAACAGTTTGGCTGCGAGTAAGTGAATCCCTTTCCCTCTTTGGGTACATTCGGTTTAAATGGTTTCCCCACAGGCTATGCCAGTCGCGCTTCTGTACCACTTCCGAGCTAAAACGCCACATGCGCAAGCACACTGGGGAGCGTCCGTTTGCTTGCCAATATTGCGGACGATGCTTCACCGACTACACCACGCGGGTGAAGCACGAGCGCACCCACACCAACGAGCGCCCCTACGTCTGCGGCACCTGCGGCAAGGCCTTTACCACCGGCTACATCCTCAAGAACCACATGCTGATACATTCCGGCGAGCGGGCCTACAGGTGAGTTGGGGTTAATAACACAACTTCATTCTGCCTAGAAATAATCAATTTAGATATTTTAAAGGAAAGCAAAAACAGTTTTCCAGAAACTTAAGTGAAAAACTGTATTACATAAGGGCTTTTCTAGAAAAGGGTCTTGTTTCAATATTATTTTTATTTGTTTTATTTAAAAAAAAACTGTATTACAACTAAAATCTAGAAGTAAACTTACAGAGTATGATTCAATGTTCTAATTATAAAAGGGTATGTATGCTTTTTAACTTCACTTTTTTTCTTTAAAAATCATATATTATTATCAACAGATATATGTATTTTTAACACTTTTAGTAATATAAAAAATAAATATGTATAAGAAGACAGTTTCTAAACTACTTTCCGATAACTTCCAGAACAGACTGAAAACTAAGCCCACTCCACAAACTAACCATAAATGTAAATTCCTTTACAGGTGCGAACTGTGCGACAAGTCATTCATGCTGCCCACCCATCTGAGCACCCACTTCCGCTCTGGCGTCCACAAGCGGCACCTGGAGAAGGCCGAGATGAAGCAGGTCCTCGAGCAGGAGCAGAAGCGGGAACTCAAGGAGGAGGAGGAGGACAGTCTGCACATCTAAAACTGTCACATTATTATATAGCAATTATGAGCGATTCAAGAACGACAATGGCGCACAGCCAAGGAGCATTTCTGCGAATTATGAAAACATACAAATTGTAATAGAACTTAATCTTGAATAATAAATCCAAGCTTCAAATCCCAAGTACAGTGTAGTTATTTTAACCACCCTCCCTTAAGCGTTTCCATGTGAATGGCAAAAGCAAGCAGCTGATTGAAACGAGCATAGCGTTGTTTACAATCATTTCCGAGGCACTAATTTTAAATTGATTTAGCGGCTAGAAAATGGATCCTAAAGTCTGTCGCACTTGTGGAAAACGTACAAATACCGACGGATCACTAAATATATTTGAAGAGCGCAATCAAATCACTCTTGAGCACATAAAACTTCTAACTGGGGCTTTGGTAAGAGGATGGTTATGATAGTATAGATCATCGATATTAACTTAAGTTCTTTTTTTAAGTTGGATAACTGTACCACTTTGCCAAATCTGATATGTTTGCCCTGTCAAACTCAAGTGAAACAAGGCATGTCCTTCCGGGAACGCTGCTTGGAGGTGGAGAAGAAACTTCTCGAATCGCTGAACGAAGAAGAGCTTATAAAAATCTCTCCGGAATCTCCCAAAAGGATCTTTGAGCCGGAGGAGCACCTGGAACAGTCACAAATCAGTATTGAAATCGAGCGAATGGACAATGTCTATATAGAACCCAGTGAAACGGCCTATCATAAATTAGGAGACATCCTCAGTGAATCGGAAATCAACGATGATGCGAATAATGACGACGATATTGTTTACAGTGAAGTGGATTACCTTCTTTCCGAAAGCGATCAGGAGATGAATCAAATCCCAGACCTGAAAACCGCACCTGTTAAAGCCAAAACAAGAAAACGTCGGAAATTCTGCGACACCAATGGCACATTTGTTTGCGACGAGTGCGGAAATCACATCAAAGGGAGGATAGCATTTATACTGCATTGTAAGCGACATCGCGGCGTCAAGGAGTTTGAGTGCGAGTAGGTGGTTCTTTTTCCTATACTGTGGGTCTCATAGCTAATTCTCCTCCATAGATTCTGTGAGGATCGTTTCTGTACGCCGGCTGAACTGAAGCGCCACACCCGCAGGCACACCGGGGAGAAACCTTTTAAGTGTAGACACTGTGCCCGCAGCTTTTCGGATTACAGCACGCGGCTGAAGCACGAGCGGACCCACACAAATGAGCGCCCCTTTGCCTGCAAAGAGTGCAACAGTGCCTTCACAACAGCCTACATTCTGAAGAACCACATGCTGGTGCACACCGGCGAACGGGCTTTCAAGTAAGCTGCAATTCCAAAACAAAAGTATAATTTATTAACCTACAATTCACTTTGTAGGTGCAACCTCTGCGATAAGTCCTTCAGTCGCGATACACACCTCATCACTCACTATCGTTCAAATGCACACAAACGAAACATGTTGAAGGAGGGCACAACCATAGATCAGGATTCGGAAGAATTTGTTTAAGAAGCCCTATAGTTTTATCTTTAACATAATGAAGGTAACTATCGAATTAAGTGAATCACTAGTAAGCCATAAATAAAATTGTATTTACACTATATTTGGCTTTTGAGTTTGAGTCGTTAGTGATCTAATTTGTACTATAAATAAGAGATGGTGTTCCCAGAGCTGCGAGACCGAGAGACTCATCCTGCTCCTGCTCCGCGGGCAAAGGCACTTCTATCGTAAAGGCAACAGCCTCCGCTTCTGGCTGCTTTCCCGCCACAAATTTTACCCCAGGCTGGGTTTGTGGCAGCTGAACTTCGCTCGGCTCTGTCTTTGCTTTCTCCACGTTGTGCTTGTGGGTGTTGGAGCGGTAGTGAGTCTTTAAGTGGGTGGGTCGCGCAAAGGATCGATGGCAAAGCTCACATCTGTAAAGGATTGGTTAAATTATCATTATACACTTTAGCAAAAAAAGGATCTACTTGCCTAAAGAGGCGCTCGCCCGTGTGGATGAGCATGTGGTTCTTGAGAATGTACGAGTTGGTGAAACTCTTGCCGCACTGGGCACAAACGAAGGGGCGGTCATTTGTGTGGGTCCGCTCGTGACGCTGACGTCCGCTATAGTTGACATAGGTGCGTTCGCAGAAGCGGCACTGGAACTTGCGAGCCCCGGTGTGCATCACCTGGTGTCCTTTCAGCTCGCCAGAGGAAAGGAAGCGGGCAGGGCACAGCCTGCAAGGGTAATAATATAAGAAAAAAAGTAAAAGTATAACCACCTTTCCTCTTACTCGCACTGAAAGGGTCGAATACCGCTGTGCTTGCGCAGGTGACGATCGAAGGAGGATTTTCCCGTGATGTTGTTCCCGCACTGATCGCAAAAGAAAACGGGGAGCGTTACCTTGGGACGCTTTTCACTTTTCCCGCATTTTTTGGATCCCCGACGTCGCGTTCTTTTTACCCTAACCGGTGATGTGCGCCCATCTTCATCAGTAGACGAGGACATCTCCTTGATGGCCAACTCCATGTCGGCCTCATTGCAGGAGTCCAGATGATCGATGCCATCGTCCTCCTCGTCGGCATTGCTCAGGTTCTCTAGCTTGATCATGATCTCCAGGGGACTGGGTGGTCCATTTGAAACCGGCTCATCATGGCATTGTCTTTGGGAGCGGGCACTACGACGAACGGAGGAGCGGGAGGCGGCTTCTCCGCTCCTGACCACCGATTCCTCGAAGATCTTCTGGCTGCTCAGGCAGCGATCGCGAAAGGATATGGCGATCTTCAGATCCGATTGACATGTTTCGCACATCCAGTCGGGTAGGTCTGGTTCACATTGGAGCTGGCATGAAAAAGTCAATTTAAATGGGCAGTAATTAGCACTTCTCATGGACTTACCAGAACGCCGGTGAGCAAATTGATTTGTTGCAACACTTTTCGAGCACCATTGTTGAATAGTTTCAGTGATTTCGAGTTATCCGTGCTGCTGGCGCACACGCGGCACACGTTTTGAAGCATTTTCCCAGATAATCCGAAAATAAATTAGTAAATTCCCAATTGTAAACATTGACAGCCACACAAAACGTATTTGACATTCGCCACGAAGCACGCCGTTTTTGTTTACAGCGGAGACCTTGTGCAACACTGGTGCTAATACAACCGCGAAGAATAATAACGGTAGCTACTAGCTTAAAACAACATTTAAATTTAGTATACATATTAGATTCATTTGTTGTTGAGTTTGACATGATTTTTTATTCATAAAACAAAATTATTTAATAGAAACTAACTTAACTTAATTTTTAAAAGATCAATTTTAAAATTAAACATAAAATTATGATATGCTATGATATGATCTTGATTGTTTTTAGACCTAGGTTTTAAATTGACATTATATTAATTTATATTGTTGGACTACAATAATCCATAGAAAATGAAACAATTAGAATATATGTACTAAGCTAATATTTTATATTTATGAGTAGGATTAAAAAGTTCTCTTTAAAAACATTTATGATGTTATTATTAAAATCATAAGCGAAGTCCTCATAAATACCATATGACCAAAAAATGGTAGCTTTTAACGTACTTCTTCATCTGTGCAATCATAAGATTTTATTTTAAGTTAATCCCTCCTTTTTAAGAGACTTTGCTCCTCTGTCCTTTTAATTTTAATTTGATGCATCATTGATTCGAAGTGTGTTTTAAGATGCCCCCTTCTCTGGAAAGAACGATTGCAAGTTTCGCACCGGAAATTCCTCTCGCCCGTGTGGATAACCATGTGGTTCTTGAGGACATAGGCGGTGGTAAATTTCATGCCACACTTTTCGCACACATAGGGTCTCTCATTGGTGTGGATCCTCTCGTGGGTCATCCGGCCCATGTAGCTGACGTACCTCTTCTCGCAGAAGCGACAGGCAAACGGTTGCTCCTTGCTGTGGACGCGGTGGTGGGAACGTAGTTCGGCGGCAGTGAGAAACCTGGCTCCACACTCCCTGAAAAAGATACGAAATTAGCATATAAATCTACAATTTAAATCAGAAGGCGAGCCGTACTTGCAGCCAAATGGTCGTACTCCCGTGTGTTTTCTCATGTGCCGTTGAAAAATGGATTTCGAGGCGGCATAAGTCCCGCACAGCTCGCATGTGTAAATCTGATCATCGGTTTTGGGTTTGCTCGAAATTCGGAGAATCTTTTGGTGCGGTACAGAGGCCTTATCTATTTCTTCATTTGTGCTGCAGCAATCCGTTTCAAAATCCAATTTCTCGAATTCTTCCGATTCAGGTATCAGCACACTATCCGAGGGCTCCTCCTCAATCAGTATCTGAAACGTTTCTTCCAGCACTTCGCCATCATCGGGTTCCCTAAAATTGCTGACCGTAGCATTTTTTTCCGATTCGAGCTTCGGATCTGCTGAGGAATCTGCCTCGATGGTCAGCCATTTTTGTTGGGTCTTAATGCACACCCTTCGAAATGCCAGTGCCGATCTGAGTTCCGACTGGCAGCAGAGACACATGAAACCAGGAGCATTGTCCAGTGGGCACAACTTTTATTTAAACTAATTATTTTTCTGCACTTTTAAACACCGCTTTTAAACTCACCCTAAGGCCGGTTATCATATGCAAGTGCTTAAGATACTTTCGGTTGACCACGTCGAAGAGATTGAGACTCTTCTCACAGATCTTCTGCCTTCCGCACACTCTGCAGACGTTGTTCAGCATCTTGTTTCCTCAGCTCGACTGATTGAAATGCAATTGCCTATTAAGCGTTTCATCTGAATAAAACAGCTGTGTCGTCAGTTTAATGTATTCAATCCGGCATATTGGGGGTTTGTAAAATGGGTTGAATCTTTATTGGAAAATGTAAAGTTTTCTTAAACACTCTAGCAGTCTGATAAATCAGAAACTGTTTAAAAATTGTAAAACCTAAGTAAAAATATTAAGTAAACTATCAATGGGCATTATAATCAACATAAGTACCATCAAGATTCTTTAGATTTGCAAGGTTATAATAATTAGAGATGGTATTGTTTACCTTTGAAATCAAACAGATAAGCAGTAAAATGTTTTTGGGATAATACAAATAAATGGATGCACATAAATTGCTGCTGTAAAAAAGTTTATCTTACTTTCTTATCTTTTGTTCGCTTTTGGGTCCTACGTTCCGCCTCTGCGGCTGTTATATTTCTTATAACTCTTGGGTAACAGTGAATAGTTTTTGGTTTTTTTTAAGTTAAGACTTTTGGAAGACGTTGTGTATAATTTGAATTTCTGCTTTTTAAAAGCATTTAAGGTATTTTCGCCTTGTTTGAAATGTTACGATATGGTGACTTATTCTTTTTGAAGGCTAATAGACATAGTGGTGACCATTAATGGGTGCCATTTTCACAACTTTTTTGAGATTACAATTTTTAAAAAACTTAGATCTAAGGATTAACATTAGGGATTAAAAATGCATGTTTTGCCTGAGATTGCAGTTAGGATCTGTGCGATTTTTGAACGTAAAAGGCACTTTTGTGATATTTAAGGAATGGGTATACTATATGGTAAGCCACTTCTAAAGAAGTTTAGTTTGGCATTTTTGGGAAAGATATGGCCACTAACAAGAATTAAATAACTACACGGTAAAGAAACTAGCTGTTGAAGATTTTCAGAGAAGTAAAAACATTACCAATATTTGCAGCACTAGATTTCATATGGTCCTTTGTTGATATAATTTTTTGGAATTTCTACCTGAGTTAAATTTCCTGACATAATATATCAAAATGTGACTGCACCAAGTCTTCGTCGACATGACTGGCGACTTGGGAGCTTTGGGACCAGCTTGAATAGGTATCACAACTGACCACTGACATGGTTTCCGATGACGATGAAGCCAATTCTGAATTTTGTTTGTGCGTGTTGGAGTCGAGGTGGGCCACCAGGTGTTTTTTTAAGCTGAACGACCGATCGCAGACTTCGCAGCTGAAATAGTATTAAATAAGGATGTCTAATTGTATTGCCACAAAAATCTTGGATAGTGTTTAGGAACCTCACCCGAACTTCTTAACAATACTGTGCGACTCCATGTGGGCCATCAAGATGCAGGTCCTTGTGAAGGACTTGCCACATTGGTCACAAACAAAGTTTCGTTCGTTGGTGTGTATCCTCTCGTGCTTTTTCCGGCCAGCCGTGGAGAAGTAGCGACGATCGCAGTAGCGACAGGGAAACGGAGGCTCAGCGGTGTGATGGGTGAGATTGTGGGCCTTCAGTTCACTGGCGGCCAAAAAGCCCTTTGGGCACTCCCTGAAAACATGGTCGTATAAGTAGCATTTATCAGGTATTAACATAAGTTAATTAGAATTAATTAATACAGATTTATGAAAAACCCAAAGAAACTTGTAAGCATAATTATAAGCTGGGCTAAATATATTATAATTGATTAAAACAAATATAAGGAAAAACTTGAAGACTGATTCAGTGATAATTCTGTATAGATTAACTTACTTGCAGGGAAAGGGTTTTTTGCCGCTGTGTTCATACTGGTGCCTAACCAAGGTTGATTTGTTGTTCTTAATGACTCCACAAGTGGCGCACTTGTAGATTTTAATATTGGGTAGTTCGTTATCTAAATCCAAAAACTCCTCGTCATCATCTTTTGCATCGATCTCCTCCAGATTTTTATCGCATTCCGGGGTTTCTGATTCTGTGGAGATATCCACAGGTTGGTCAAACTCATCATCACCTGATGCTTCCGCTGAGGGTTTATTATCGGTGGGAACGACAATGTCCACGGTCTCGACCGGCAATGTGGATAGCTTCTTTCGTCGTTGGTATTTTTTCTTGGGAACAAGAGGTTTCGGTTTCTCTTTTGGTTGCACCTCCATTTTGTCCAGCTCTTGGGCCTCCTCCACTGGCACCCATTTCTTCTGCTGCAAGATACACTGCCTGCGGAACATCATGGCCGAATTGAGGTCCGTCTGGCAGCAGAAACACAACATTTCCGGCGCATTGGGGATCTGCTGAAGCTGTACCAAGAAAAGAGCAAAGCTCATCAGAAAATTTCGAGATCTAATTATAATTATGTGCAAAACCTTACTCGAATTCCGGTGATTAATTCGATGCGGCGCAGGGTGCCCTGTCTTCCGGAACTAAAGAGCTTTACGGCTTTCGGGCATAGCCTGCTCCTGCCGCAAATTCGGCACACATTTATCAACATCTCACGTTTCGTTTCTTATTCAAAACAAATAAAAAGAAAACTGCTTGGGGCCAAAAGGCCATTCACCGCGAAAGGCGTGCACCAGCAGTGTTAAAAAACGAAAAAAGGGGATCGTTCAATTTTAAACGGGGCGCCAACATTTCAGATTCTAATTGGAATACATTTTAAAGCTTTTTTTACTTTAAAATTAACTAATCTTTCTTACAAGCATAGAGGTTCTAATCTTTTTTTATCATAGTTTTTAGTTTACATCAGTTAATTAAGGAATAATTACTATAAACTTGTATATTTAAAAATGGTATTGTATTAATTAAGGATTTTTCAACGACTACTGTAATCAATCCTGAAATAATAAAAAAAATACATTTTTTGGTTGTGTAGTTTAGTGTGAAATGATTTTGATTTATTTTGGGTGAGAGTTTTGAACTACTGCGGCCAGGGCAATTGCGAACTATTTTGGAAACCATCAATTTAATGCCGAAATGGAGACCCGGTGAACGGGGTAAGTACTAAGCATTGGAGCAGTCATTGTCCTCGTACGCCTTGATCATGTTGTCCTTGATCTGCAGGTCCTTGTGGAACAGGATCTCGTTGTGTAGCGCCTCCTCGCGCTCGCGGGCTATCTTCAGCTCCAGGAGATCGAGGCGTCGTCTCTCGATCATGACGCGATAGCGATGGAGCTCCTGCTGTCGCTGCCGGAAAGTGGGCAGGGTGGTGGTGGCCGCACTGCCGCTACTGGCACTGGAGCACTTGTTGCCCCCCGCTGCTGGGGATGATCCGCCCTTCGTCCCGGCGGCCACCTTGCTCACCGCAGTGCGACGCCTAACCGGGGATGTGCTCCGCCGCGCCGCCTCCATGAACGAGGAGATGGTGGGCGCCGAGACATGGACGCTGATCAGTTCACTGCGCGGTCGGGGTCCTGGCTCCTGGTCCTGGACGGGACTGTTTTTGGGGACCTCCAGCTCGCCGGAGCAGCATGAATCCGTGTCGTTGGCTATCGACAGGCGCCTTCGGTGGGCGAACCGAGGCGCCACCTCGCGCACCACGCACGTCTGCTGCGGCGGCAGGCTGAAGGACTCCAGCTGAAGGTCCGATACCAGTTTGCAGGGCGCCGATTCCCGGGTCGAGCTCGGGCATCGCTCAGGGGCCAGTTCCTTGCTCCGCTTGTGCTTCAGCGACTCGTGGGAGGGCTTGTAGCGCAATGCCAGGCTAGGCTTTGCGGTAAGAACGATATCAGCCGGATCCTCCTGCTCCACTTCGGATGTCCTCTTTTCGCTCCGCTGCCGCTTATGGATTCCGTCGAAGAGTCGCCGCCAGTAGATGATCGCTCTTTCCTTGGGACTGGTCTCCTTCACTTCTGGCAGCGAGGTGGCCGATGTTTGGGGATTACCACTCCAGGACGGCTCCCGCTGGCCGACCGACTTTTTGCCCTCTTCGATGCTGCTAGCTTCCTTTTTCTCGAGATCGCGGACTAGCAGCAGCCAGTTCTCAGTGGCCGTGCGTTTCTTGGCGGGCACATCGGTGACCTGGCTTCGGTTCTGCTGGTCGGACAGGCTGCGCACTGGAATGCGGCGATAGTTGACCAGGGATTCGAAGGTTTCCTCCTCCTCGCTGAGCTTCCACATGACACGGCGACTGTTGCTGGACATGGACTGACCAAAGGCCTCATCTGCAAAAGGAATAATCATATTAATATTTAATTTGAGGCCGCTTCATTTATAAACTCACCCGACTTGTGGCTTCTATCCATGGAGATCACTTGAAGTTTACGTTGAACGAATCAACGTCTCCGGTCTCTTAAAATCGCCACAGGCCTGCAGCAGTTCTTGTTTCGAATTTTAAGAAAAAACTAATTTGGAAGACCTGTCTGTGGGCAGCTGAAATATATGTGAAATTTTGTCGACACGAAATAAAATACACCTATCACACATACTCCAAAAGATCGTGCTGAACCCGTAGCCTACTAACAACAGATGCTGGTTCATTGGTTTTGATCTTTAATTGGTACTTTCATCGAGTGTATAAATCTCTTAAGTTTTGGGTTTTTCTTTGTTTATTAACTATCCGTTTTACACGCGCTTTAAAAGTATGTTAACATTTTGCGTTTAACGAAATTACATAAATATTATACAGGTAAATTATTCAACATAGGATGTGGCTTTGGTTTTGTTTCAGCTTACAGCGGTTTTCTTTAATTAAAATTGTCGGTTTTTTTTTATTAAAAGCATGAGATTTGTGGACTGTTGAGAGTTTTGTGATCGACTTGTGCTCTAATTTGCTATGAAACCACAAAAAGGTCTTACAAATTATACACAATCTTCGGTGTAGCTTACAAAATGTTTGTGAACATTAGTGACTAGCATTAGTGGAGCTGAATTTGGGGCTCCAATCCTCGATTCCTTTCAGGCGGGGATAATTGAGCGTGATTTATCGGGGGTTTCAGTTGCCAATAGGCAGAATTAGTGAGAAGAATTTCGCAAGGACTTTGCGGCACTATAATGGAGGGTTTTCGCTTAGTTTTTAACACTCTAAAAATGTTTAATATGATTTAGCTAATTTGTTTTTCTTACTGCTTTCTTGTAAACGCTTTTCCACTTGGGATTGCTTTGTTTTTAGTACCGTCTTGAACATGTTATTTACGCTATATGCTAGTTTTATATAAAGTATTTTCATTAAAGTACACACATGGTCTAGACTTTAGCTGGGCTTCATTTTGTTTTGTTCTCCTTTTGAATATTGGTATGAACTACTAACTGCTTCGCTGAGTGGTAATGAATTATTTTGATGTCCCTTCAGCGATCTTAAGCACAATTCACATGATTCGGTTTTTGACTAGGTTTTCTGAGATATTCTATTTTGTTTTTACAATTCTTTTTAAGATTCGAGCTATCTGTGAACTATTATAAATTATTTCCACACATTAAATTTGTTTTGGGTGTTTTTCAATATTTTTTACAAAAAAATTGTCATCTTAAAAATGTGAAAATTATTCAAGTTTAAATTTTTGTTTGTTGTCTTATATTGGTTCCAATTGATGCTTAAATGTTAACAATTTTTGTATATAAAACCGTTAAATATATGTATATAAGAGTGTGTGTATGTTATCATAAACCTTACTATACATAAGTTTTAATATGCTACATATGTTTTTTTTGTTTCTGTTTGGTTTCCTCCTCGGCCATGAGCAATTCAGCTGCCTCCTGTTTCCAATTTATCCTCACTACATTTCATTACACCTCATCCTATTCATTTTCGATCTTGTATATTGCTAATCTTTCGCATGTATATTTGTTGCTGGTTGGCTGATGTTGCTGTCTATGTGGCTAATCATAAGTTACTGGACGACACAGCGAGAAAACGAAGACGATGGCATACCACACCTCGGTCAGGTAAAGGGCGATCTGCAGCGTGCACAGGCAGTACTCCAGGCGCAGTCGGTAGGTCTGCAGGAGCAGCAGATAGGAGACGCCCACGAAGCACGGTGCGGTCATGAAGACCGACAGTATGGCTGACCAACCTGGGATGAAAAGAGGTGAAGTTTTATTATAAGGTGTATGACAACAAATCGGCTGCTTATTAAAATGGATAATTTAGGGAGCTTTTAGTATCCCAAAGACTTATAAAATATCAAAAGTTCATATTCATTCTTATGTCTTAGGTTTAGAATTCTTTCTGATTTCGTTTAAAGACATTAATTAACCGCATCTGCGTCAAATGATAACACCCGCTGCACTAGTATTGTTTAAGTTAATCCTAAAATTAGATTGGCAGGCGGGCGGGAGCTTTATACCTCGATCGGCCAGCGAACTCGCGCGTCCCATTATCAGGCGAATCGTCTCGAAGACAATGAAGCTAATCATCACCCCCGTGTCCAGAGCCAAAGTGTGTCCCGTGTAGCTGAGATTGATGGCCTTCAGGAGGCCCATGGCCATCTCGCAACAGGCGAACATGCCGAAGTAGAACGAGTTGAGGTAGATCAACACCTCGTAGTTCATGCTGGGATTCGGCTTCTTCGGCACGAGCGGCGGCGGTCGCTTGGGCGGCATCTTCCTGCCGGCTTAGCACCTCCTCCTCCCTCTGTTAGTGTTCCTAGTTCCTGTTCCTCCTGTTACCCCCTTGATGTCTACGGCAAATTGGCCCGAATCGATCTCCCGGATCGCTCACACGGCGGCGTTGCTCACGTTGGGCACTGTATTTATAGACTGACCATAATAATAACGCGGACCTGCCGTGCGGCCCGCTTGGCCAATGCAGCGGCATCGGCATCGGCGGTCTCACGGTTTGTCGCTGCGAAATGTGCTGTTTATTTGAATAATGTGCTGCTGGTCGTTGTCGCCTTTTATTTGTTTTCTCTGCTCGGTGTTTTGGTCAGCATTGACCGGCGGATGGCCTGCCCAGAAATGTGGGAGTATGATTTCACCGGCCATGACAGCGTTATTAGCAAAAATGTCATTAAAACTCCCCAGGCGGACGGCTCCCTAGGGCAAGGAACTGCCTTAAAATGTTTCTCTACATCGTAGGCATTGGCAGCCCAAATTCTTTAGAACAATAAGAACTAAATAACAAATTTTAAAATACTCATGAAAATAAAATTGATGTTGCCTTAAGCCTTTTAAAATCCCTCACGGAGTGTTTATGCCGCGAATTCTTCAGTCCCTAATATTTATTTTAAAAGCATTCATAAGGATACATCAACTGTCTCCCAAAGCTCTCTCCTTTATAATTCTACAGCGTATGACGACTAGCCAAGACCGAACCGAGAGCTCGCTGACAACAAACAGCCCTCTCATCTGGCCATTCTAGCCAGCCTAACGTATCCGCAGTGGCCCGTGTATATTACATTCAAATTAGAAGTGTACATTGCACCTAGGGGACAGCAGCGGTGTTGCACGAGCATGCAGTTCGCATATAATTTTAGACCATCAGAGCCGTATAAAAATACCAAAACCGAGCGAGTCCGAGGAGCAACTGCGCCAGCAGGGAGGCAACGCCACAAAGGCCGGACAAAAGAATGCAACCAAGAAATGCAAATTAAATGCAGCTTTGCTTTTGATAGAATCGGACGCGTCGAGTTTCGTTGCGATGTGATGCCCGTGGTCGGGACTGATCTGTGCGGGTTATATAAGTTGAGAAAAGGTTCACGTACCTTGGTGAAAATCCTCCTCACGATGCCACCCAATGGGTATGTTTCGGCTCTAATATGTGGGTGTTTTAGGTAAATCCTTAAGCGGTCTAGTGTAGTTTGTTGTGTGCGGTGGCTTAGTTTGCATCAAAGTGGCTCAGTTTTGTGGCCTTTGCGAATCGCTTGATGTGAAAGTGCCAAAGGAAAGTGTCTCGTCTTCGTCGTAGTCGTCGCTTGGCTGTGGATGCTTCTCCTTTTCGGTCTCCTCCAGGTGGGAGTGTTAGTGCTGGCTTGGTCTTGATCTCGATCTTGGTCGTTGACGTGGCGGCGGCAACGTGGTTTATCAACTGCTAGGTGTATGTCACGGGGCGACACATTGTACAAATGAATATGCTGGCGTAGACTAGTTCAGCACCTTGTAGGGTGATCATTAAGGCACTCAGAATAATTTCGAGTTTGAGAACAAAGGTTTGAAAACAACACAGGTAGATAACAATAGCAAGACTGGGCAGTGTTAATATTACGGATGCGGTTGCTTGCCAGCCTGCAATGAGAAAAAAGAGGAATAATGTAAACTAAATCTGTACAGAAAATAATCGAATTATATTCGCCCCAGTTATAAAATGATTAACGTTCGCTTTGTTTATAATTAGGTTGGTTCGCGGCTGTCATTGAAATCTTTACTGTTTAAATCGATATATCATGTCCTGCCGAAACAGACTGATTAAATGGTCTTAATTATTATTCAACATTTATTGAATTTAAATTTAAGTTCTTCATTGGAAGTGAAATGATTTTATATATAGGCCTCTTATTCCTAAAAGACAGCAGGGGAATATGATTTTTTAGAGCCCCAAGTGCTTTTGGAATTTATTTTTCAGCAATAGATGCTGAGGTGGCTGATTCCGATGAATCGCTTTGATAGATTTCCATCGAATATTGCTTAATGTGCCAGAAGGGCGCCTTCCCCCTGCCGCCCTAAAACGAGCGTAAACTCATCCGGGGTGATGACCATAATTACGCATACGCCGTGTGGAATACATATACGTATATGTACGCCCAAACGTTTATGGGTTATGGCCTCAGTGGGAAGGTGCTGGGGATGGGAATGAGAATGGGAATTGGTATGGGGATGGTGACCGGGCAAACAAATAATTTCGCCATGTCATCATCGCTGCCGGTGGTTTTAACCATCCCTCACATGCAGTACTACAAACTCGTGGACTCACCACGATCGCTGAGACTGCTCTTGCGGCCGAAGACGATGCGCAGGGTCTCGATGATGCACAGGGAGAGCAGGATACTGATCTCCCGGGACAACGCGTTCTCGCCGTAGTTCAGATTGATCGCCTTTAGAACGCCCACGCCCACCTCGAAGGCGGCGTACATGCCGAAGTAGAACGAGTTCAGATACATGAGTATCTCATAGATGAGGCTGGCGTTCATGGTGGCTGCTACTCCAAAATCGAGTCCGTATCCGTGTCCTCCTCCGTTGCGCCCAGTTCCTCAGGGCGGCAGGTGCGTCGCCTCCAACTGGTTGGATGTCACCTGGGCAGTTTGGAGCAGCTCCTCCAGCTTCTCCTCAGTCAGCAGCAGCAGCAGCAGGTGTTTCGGCTTCCTTACGCCAGCATTTGAGACCTTTGGGTGGTATTGGGTTGTGGGTGCCTGATGGACTGAAAAAGTTAAGCTAATTGCGGACTGCTCACATGTACATATCTACAGTCAAACTTGCCTAGATAGAACTTTCTTACTAAAAGGATGCACTGAAATCTCTAGGTGTTTTAAATTAGTCACCATACTTTCTTCTAATCCATACATATCTGTAATGTATACAAATTTATCACCTTTTTAGGGGTTCTACTGTGGAACTCCTGATTAGGTCAAACTATTTTGGTTGATAATAAGGAATATTGGAAACTCATGGTGTTTTTTTCTGGTGCCAACTGTTGGTTCTACTTTTGGAAGTTTGACTGTATTTACTTTTCGCCCTCACCTCTTCCAATGCTTCTTCTTCTCCTCTGCTCTTCCTCTTCCTCTAGCTGCTCCGCCGTTGCTTCTGTTGTTGTTGTTCTGGATGATGTCCCGTTGTCATGGGAGTATGTATATGTAATATCGCATGCGACAACTCTATGCTAATATTAAGTACATGCGTTCACGTTTATTTATACGCGTGTGCGTTGTTGTTGTCCGCTGGCCAGGCTGGTTGTTGTTGGATTGTTGGCGAGAGAAGAGACGAGTGGCACATAGAGGGGCTTATATAAAAACTCTGCCCATCGGAACCTCCCCGCGCTGCTCCACGTTGGGCTCGGTGGCGGATGATTATTTTATTTGCAGAGGAGACGGGAGGTGGGGTGATTTTCAAAGCAAACGCAAAACGTAGTACGTAAGTGTCGGCCGAACGTAACGTAAGTCAGTGAAAAAGGGAGACAGCCTCAGCGTAAAAGCGAGATGCAAGATGGAGAATGTGGCCATGGCCGAGTAACGGACAAATTGGCACTTCCAACTGGAGAAGTGCGAGGGATGAGCGTTTCCAGGAAAGCGTGTTCTGGCCACACTGGAAGTGTAAACATAACTCGCTGTTTTCATAAATGTGCCCACTTTTCAGCTTCGAATTATAACTAAACTTTAGCTTAGAAACTATCCATAATCATTCATAACAATCCTGTTAAACGTCTGTTTTTGTGAAACAAAAGCAGGCGAAATGTTGTAATTTTAAAGTATTATAAACAGAACTAGAGTTCCTGTATATCTCAGCCACTGATAATGGTACATTTAAATTGCCCGCCAAATATGCTGTCAGCTTGACAGCTAGTAACCCAAGCGATTACTTTATATTCGATAACTTTAGAAATCGAACTAGCTGTGATAATTAATTGCCTCCTTATATGGAGTATAACTATCGGTATCGATATATGCTCAATTGAATGCAGTGACAGCGATTGACTTATCGGAATTTTTGGTATTTTATCGTACTATTGACTACCCTAGAAACGGTCACTCTAAAATATTAAAAATATAAAAACTTTATTTACCTCAGGTTTCCTGGATTTTTGCAATGCCGGCCGACCAAATCCAGTACTCGGAGAAGTACTTCGATGACAACTTTGAATACCGGTAAGTGGCACATGCATTTCAACGCCCGCGCAGTGTTTGTTTACCATTAAACTGGAATCCCCCCTCGCAGGCACGTAATACTTCCCCAGGATTTGGCCAAACATGTGCCCAAGGCGCACCTGATGACCGAGACGGAGTGGCGCAATCTGGGCGTGCAGCAGAGTCCTGGCTGGGTGCACTACATGGTGCACGCCCCGGAGCCCCATGTGATTCTCTTCCGACGCAAACGCATTCCGGCCGAGGAAGCTTCCCAGGTAGCTGCCGCCAACGCGGCCCAGGCCATTGCGAATCTGTGCGGTTAGGCCCGGCCATTCATCCCATCACCACACACTTCCAAGGACTCTAACCAATGCTCACGCAGTATTTCATAAGTTAGCATCAGACAAACTGATGTAAAATCAATACCCATAGCTTTAAGAGCAGTTCAGCTGGCAAGTTCAAAGACACGAAACGACATGGAGACAACGTTTCTGTTAATTTCATTAAGTTTATATACCTAAAATACAAATCGAAGCGTACGCCCTGTGTACAGACAGTTAAAAAGTAGTGATTAATTAATTGACTAATTGTAGCAGCGCCACACCGCCGGCAGCAGGCGATCCGTCCAGCTCTCAGGTGGGCTCAGGTTGCAGTTCTTCAGAGCGTAGTGCTCCATGGCGTACAGTGAGATCAAGCTGGCATTGCCCAGGATCAGCGAGAACCACAGGAAGATGTTGCCCATCACTTTGGGCGCACTCCGCATGAGAAAAACCAGGGCAACTCCCACGACGCCAAAAAAGAAGAACATCACTGGGAAGAACATTTGCAGGGCAAAGCCAAGGACCTGCTCGTGCACTGCGGCGGAGATCATGAACACGGCAAGCGAGGCGGCCACCTTGGAGCCCCGGAAGACATGCGTGTACATATCCTTGTACACGTACTCGTACAGCCAGTCGTGCACGACCACATTCCAGTTCCTGTAGTAGGCATCGTACGTGTGCGACGTCCACCAGTCCTTGTAGAACATTCGATCGCCAAAGCGCAGGAGCTCCGCTGTGAAGTTAAGCCACGAGTGCAGGATCAGGTAGAAGCCGCACAAGAAGATCACCGCACTGGGCAGCATCATGCCAAACAGCTTGAGGATCAGCTGCGAGGGGCCCATGGGCTCTAGGCCGTATTGTGCAAAGTGCTCGTGTATGTGCCGCTCGTGAATGAAGGCGTAGAGGAAAGCTATGGCCACCACCTCCAAGAAGCGATTCAGGGCGAACTTCCATCGGATGTGGGAGGTGCGTGGATAGCTGTCTCTGTAGATGAGCGTGGGTGCGAACAGAAAGTAGGTGTAGCTGCTCAGCGTCGGCACAAAGGGTCGTCCCGTTGCCTCCTTCTCCTCTGCGTCTTCTTTCTTGGCCTTACCACCTAAAACCCGCTCTGCATTGTACCGCACAAAGGCGTGCATCTTCATCAGCAGGCGAGTGCTCTCCAGCAAAAGTACACAGGCACTAACGAAAGGCAGGTTGAACTTCAGGCAGAGGGAGGTGGACACAAAGCAAAACACCAGCTGGGAGCTGATGTACATGATTAGGCAGCTGTGCGACCAAAAGCGCTGAAGGGCACCTGCAAGATAGGGAAAGTTTTCACATAAAATGGTATTATTCAGAATAGACTCAATTGGAGAAACTTTAAAAATTTATAAAAAAATTTTAAATTCTACAAATTGATTTTCATACCGCTCCATTACTTTATAAACATATACATTTTAGTCTTACAAGTCAGGTATAAAACTTAAATATTTAAAGCCACAATTTGACAAGGAAAAACACAAAAAAAAAACATTGTATGACTTTGATGTGATGACTAACTATTAACTGACTTTTCCTTTGTTATAAGCTGAGTCGTCACAATTTCCTGGTTAAGTGCCTCAAAAATACTTTACATTGCTTAAAAGGCTTATAATATAAGCATGCCTTTATGAGGCTGAAATAGTTAATATTTGAACAATGGATATGCATTTTAAATGTGTTTTTGAATGGGGTGCCTGTTTGACCGCTCTTCATTTTGTATAATTTAATTAAGCCTTTGATAGTAAAGTTTTATAATCTGTTAAGAGAAAGCTTTTCTTCTGTATATGTATACTTTGTATATTACACAGGCTTTAGAGATTTATAGATAGCAAATATGAGAAGGTTTAGAAGTTCAACTGCATTTTAATTGATTCATCCTACTTACTATGCGGTTTCAGCTTGTGCCTGACCAGAGCCCATCCGCGAAAGGCAAAGTAGAGGGCCAGGACGAAGACGTGCTCCAGCATCCAAACGCCCATTACCCAGTGCAGCCTTCGGAGTCCTCCCCGGATGGTGTTCAGCCCCAGATCGATCCGTCCCTCCACGAAGTAGTCGTGGCAGATCACGTTTAGCAGGAACATGACCAGAATAATGTAGAATATGTGGTAGATGGTGCGCATGTGCTCCACCTGCAGCAGTGCGGTGAGGTAAGATTCCCGGGCAACGAAGACTTTTTCGGGCAGTTGTCGCTGTCGCTGTTTTTGGCCGGATTTTTGGGCTTGGAGCGGTGGCCTTGGACTTGTGCCATTTGCATGACCATTTGGCGAGTCGCTGACGTCCGCGGGCGCTTGGCTGGTCACGCGGTTGTGCCAGGTGCTCTTCCGATCCGATCTCTCGAAGTTGGGAAACTCGTGGGCCCGCAGCTCCCGCTGTCGCAGATCCTGCAGCACATCCTCCACCATGCAGGACAGCCGCTGCTCGAAGTCGGTCAGCATGTTGGACTGGAACTTCTGCAGCTTGTCGCGCACAAAGTTGAGGTCCGGCAGCCTGGGCTGCGCATGCTCCTGGTGCTCGCCTCGTTTTTCCTGTCTTTCCGCCTCCATGACTGGAGTATATATAAATAAGTCCTCAACTTCAGGGTGTTAGTCTTGGCCACCTAGTGGAAATTATAGCCGCGTTACTCAATTAGAGCGACTGCCCCCGGCGACGCCAGTTTGCACAATGCTCGACTGCGTTGTTTTCAAATCCGCGATAATAACGGCGCTGGGCTGACTTTGCACTAGGGGCGTCGATTAAGGGGGTGAGTATGATCGATAAAATCGTGATATAGATATATTAATTTACTTATTTTAATTTTACACTAAGAGTATTTTAAAATATCGCCAAAATTTTAACTAATTAATGTAAAAAAAAAACTTTTATATATAATGGAAACTTTTACTTGTTTTAAATTTTAAAAATGATTTTTTTAATGCTATACAATATTTTATAAGAAATTTTCAATCGTTTTTTTTTTGAAAAAATTTAAATTCATCAAAAATTAAGACTTTTGAATCATGAATTATAAATTTATAGTAATATTTAACTAAAAATATTATAGGCATCGTGATTTCAATGGATACCTTTTGGACTACTTTGAACTATTCTCAAAACAAATCATATTAATATACGGCTTTAGAAAGATCAAAACAAATATCTATTTTGAACTAAATTATTTATTTTGTTGTACATATATTCTTAGTTTAAAAATTTCTTTGTAAGCTTTTTACTATTATATGGGTTTGTTATATTGGGTAAGGTTAAGGAATTATATACAAGGAATACTTTGTGAGTTTAGACTACGTCTCTGACTTTTGCTCTCTTAGGCACTCTCTTCGTTTGATCGAGCCTTCCGCTTGAAAGCCCGCGACATTGGAACTGGGGCTGAGACCTAGTGTTAAGTGTAATACAAGTGTAATTGAAATACATTTGGTTTAATATCTCGCACTTTGAGCAAAACGATTAGCTGTCAACGGCACTTTAATCAGTCTATTCTACGCCTCAAGTGCCGATAAGCCCTGTGCTGTCCATTGGCCTCGTGGTTTTCTGAGGAGGCGAGTGCACATGCACTTGATTGTTTACAATGATGCTGACCTGATTGCTTGGAGCCCGGTGCATCGAACACAGTGGGGCCAGCACTGTGGAAGTAATCTAAATAAAAATTTAACTTTTTACAGATTTGTTGTTAATCTATTTTGGCTTTCCCCTCAGTAAATAAAATATAAATTTAAATAGGACCAAATGATGTGCTAAATATAGGAACGTCTTCACTTTTAAAAAATATATTTAATATAAAAAAAAATAAATTTTATAATAATATAAATATTTATTGATGTGTTTAATATGACAATAATAATATATATAAGAATCAAAAACCTCCATGGTTATTTCATTTTAGTTCTAAGCTTAAAGCAAGCCTTTAAAAGTACATTTATAACGTAGAATTGTCCGCTGATATGTCTATCAAAGTTCATGCGTCTATCGATAGGGGATAATAAAACTATTAAGATTAAGAGGGTTTTGTAATCATATTGCGGTTAAGCGCACCTGTTATCGTGATGTACTTACAGAAATAATCTAAGTTGATTTGTTGCCTAATTGATAAAGGCGCAAACATAACTATTGAAACAGAAATGAATGAATTGAAATGTCTCAAAATATCAGAGGCTTATAATTATTATACCCGTTACTCGTAGAGTAAAAGGGTATACTAGATTCGTCGGAAAGTATGTAACAAGCAGAAGGAAGCGTTTCCGACCCCATAAAGTATATATATTCTTGATCAGGATCACTAGCCGAGTCGATCTAGCCATGTCCGTCTGTCCGTCTGTCCGTCTGTCCGTCTGTCCGTCTGTCCGTCTGTCCGTCTGTCCGTCTGTCCGTATGAACGCTGAGATCTTGGAAACTATAAGAGTTACAATACTGGGATTAGGCATGCAGATTCCTGAGATTCCTGCGCAGCGCAAGTTTGTTTCAAAAGAGTGCCACGCCCACTCTAACGCCCACAAACCGCCCAAAACTGTGGCTCCTACAGTTTTGATGCTAGAACAAAAATTTTAACTGAAATGTATTGTTCTCATCAATACCTACCGACTGATCTAAAAAAAAGTTTGCCACGCCCACTTTAACGCCCACAAACCGCCCACAAACTTCAAAAAATCGTAAATATGAACGCGGATATCTCGGAAAATATCAAAGATAGAGAAACGAGATTTCAGATTTAGATTCCGTAGGCTTGAGCGCAGCGCAAGTTTATTACGCGAATATGCCACGCCCACTCCAACGCCCACAAACCGCCCAAGTCTGTGGCGCCCACAATTTTCATGGTAGATAAAAAATTTAAACTGAAATGTATTGGTCTCGTCAATACCTATCGATTGATTTAAAAAAAACTTTGCCACGCCCACTCTAACGCCCACAACGCTTAAATCTGTCTACCGCCGGTAGGTGGCGCATTTGCTGCTTGCATATCTCCATTTTCCTTTGGTCCCTTTAGCTGAGTAACGGGTATCTGATAGTCGAGGTACTCGACTATAGCGTTCTTCCTTGTTTTATTTCGTCATATGCCTTGTTTTACAGCTCACTTCTAAAGAAAGTTTTCAAAAAGTGATATAACTATGTACATTATTTTAACAATTTAAAAGATTTATCAAATTGAATAAGAAATGTTAAGATATAACTATTTTATTATGAGTGGGCTAAAGTAGTAGACAGAAAATTGTATCAAATTTAGGATACATATAATGTTTTGCACATGCCAGTAAAGGAATATTAAGTCAACCGAATTCCAACGAAACATAACATACATTTAAGTGCTTAGTTTTGTTGCCTGCCTGTGGTGAATGCATTGAATCATTGAAAACGGTTCCCAAATATTTTCAAGCAAATACTTAACTTGTGTGTAAATTATGAAATTTTTAATTAACGCATTTTTCAAAGCCAAAAAATTGCAGCAAAAATGGTAGATAGTTTTGCAGCATCCAATATGGCCCAAATTGCGAAATGCACGAGTGTGTGAGAGTGTATGTTTGTGTATTTTGGTGTAGTTTTGGCATATTTAATTGCAAATATTTACGAGAGTGTAAGTTTATGCATATGTATGTGTACGAGTGGAATAAAAACAAATACACCAGCACAAACATAGTGTTTTGATAGCGAAAAATGAGCCGAAATTAAGGCTCACGGCCATGAGTCCTGCGGTTCGCAGGATGCACGCGGTGTGCGTGTGTGTGTGTGGGTGTGCTGGAAATAATATTAATACTGTGCAGACGCAATAACCAAAAATATTTATTATTTATGCGAAATAAACAGCAGCGGCAAGAAAAACTCAACGCACATAGCCATAAAGCAAATATGAAATTAATGCAAAAATGACAACAGCAGCCAGTGGCTACGAAAGAAAAAATAACAGCCAAAAATGGAGAGTGTAATATATATGAAAATAGGAATAATAAAAGCTGCACCAGTACCAGGATACTCGTAAAGCACAGGGACCCAAAGCGGGGCGAATCCAAGTCGGGTCGCAGCGTATTCATAAAGACGCCGCCTGAACAGGCGGCCATTACGGAGGGAGATCCTTTGGCCGGGATAGGAGACAAACGTACACATAAAAAGACATTTTTATTGCCCCCCAAAACCGAAGAGTATGGGGCCAGCACAAAAAAGAGGGAGAAGCAAAAAAGGCCACAAAAATAATATGCGACCGCATAAAAATCTATATAATTCATAAACCCGCTTTCAGGATAGTGCTGTCACTGTGGCCTTTTTCTTCAGGGCGCTTTTCTTCGAGCACATATTCTATTTCAGTAGGGATCATTCATTTATAAATTCACTTATTACATAACTAGCAATGAATATGATTACTAACTTATTCAATAGCAATGCATAGCTATTGCATTCACTAATAAGTAGAACCAAATTCTTATTGCACCTTTCTCAAAATTATTATATTGGGGTCTTTTAACATTTCTTTAATGATGACATCTTTATTTTTCAAAAAATATATATATATTCTTGAATTCGAAAAATGGAAAAATATTTGAAAACATTCCAGAATAAAAAAAAAAACTTTCAAGGAATTTTTAATTGGGTAAGTCTTTAAATTGTATGGTTTAAATGCAGTTAAATAAATATACTTTAAGAAAAAATAAATTATTTTTATCATCTTTTTTTTGTTAAATAATAAAAATTATAAAATTATATTTTTATTTTAATGGCGTAATTTGATCTATAATATATATAATTGTATATGTTATCAGTTTGTTGAACATGTTATTAAAAGGAAACATTACAAAATAATAGAAATTCAAATATTTTAATTAAAAATTAAACTATGAATATATGTATATGTTATAAGTTTATAGAACATGTTATTAAAAGCGATCATTACAAAATTATGAAAATTCCAATATTTCAATTCCATAACTTGTTCCCTTCCGTAATACCAAATGTTTGTGGTATTAGATCTATTAGAAAAAGGGCGCTGGGCATTATATCAAAACACATGATATGTGGGTATTTCAGAATAGATCGGCGTCATCACTGCCCCGAAGAGTTGGTGGAAAGTGGGGAGTGGAGAGTGGGGAATGGAGAGTGGAGAACGGAGAAAGGAGAAAGGAGAGCGGCGACCGGAGACCGGACACGGGAAAGCAAACACGTACGGCGCTCTGTGGCGGCCATATTGGGTCATAAAAAGCACTCACACACACTCGCGCACTCTCGCCAACACACACACACACAGACACACACACGCACACACAGTGAAAGCAGCATAAAATCCTGGCCACAAACCAAAAGCAGGGCAACAACAGCAACAATAACAAAGGCAAAAAGTGACAGCAACAGCAGAAAAAAATTTTATGATGCTGCCTGCGCAAAAGTTTTGTGAAGCAGAAACATATAAAAAATGTTGCATATTTTTGGGCATGTGGGAAAAGGGGCGGCCAAAAGTGGGTGGCGTGGGGTGGTGAGGAGATGGGTGTGCCTGTGTATGTGCCTGTTTTGTCATTTCCGTTATTTGTCGTTGTGTTGTTGGTTTATAGGCGCACAGTTCTATCCCGAAATGAAACAAAAGGAGCAACAACAACAACGCCAAAAAGCACACACAAATTAGAAATGGCGCATTTTTGTAATTTGGTAAAAAGGCCCATAAAACGCAGTCAAAATGCTGGCAAATTGTGCCATGTTCCATGATTAGAGGTTCAACGAAATTCCTATAAACCCATACGATTTCAGATTGCTTTGAAGGAAACACTAAAATGATTATTATCCTTTTAGGATTTTGGTATAAATGAAAGCCTTGACTAGGACTTTCTATTATAACAAATCCAAAAGTTTTATAATACATATGTATATTTAAGGGGGATTTGATAAAAGGCATTTTTAAGAAACATCTGTTCTATAACTGTTCTTGAATTGAGAGCATTCGTTCTCAAAAATCGTGTAAAAAAAGTACATTTTGGTATCAATGTTCTCAATATAAGAACGAAATGGTGAGAAGAGAAAAGTTAAATAGAGTTTGCTTAACAATATTTTGATAAGAATACACTACGGACTGAACTAATAGTTTATTTGTTGAGATATACAATGTAAACACCGCCAATTCAACTTGATTCGAGCAAAATGAAAACATTTTAAACTTCAAAAATGTCGTTATATTTTTAAGAACATTTTCAACTCAGATGAGAACGTCAGAATTTTCTCTGTGATTATAGTTTTATGTTATTATTATTAAATGTGTAGAAATTTATAATTGATCAGCGTTACCAAAAAATGTAGCATTTGTTTATAAGTTATATACAGAAGTACCATAGTATAAGATAGATATGAGATATTGTAATAACAAAAATGTTCTAATTTTTCTTCACATTATTAGCAAAATAGGCATGAATTGTATGAGAAAAGTGGATTATTTTCTAATCAAATACAAATCTTGCCATAACCAATGACCCAGAGATATTTTACTGCCAGTTCGTAATGCACTAACCAATCCCCAATTTCCGCAGCAACGTTTCTTCGCAGCTTCATTGCCCTCACGTCCAGACCAAGGGAATCCGACCATATGGATGCGAACCGAGAACCAGAACTCAGAACCCAGTACCCGAAACCCTCTGCAGTACTGAACCCTGGCCATTTCCTGTCGCTTTTTCGGCCGGCCACGTTATTAGCGTCTAGCACATGGCTCCGCATCGTATTCTGTATTTTTGGGGGGCGTTCGAACGGGGGGCGTGGCCGATGGCACACGTTTGCAAAATAAACTAAAGCTGCTGCGCCTGCCAGCCGAATGGACTTTTGTTGACCCGTCCGCCCGCTCAGAGGACTCATAAAAATATGCTTGAAATTGGTTTGGCCGAAAAAAAGGAAAGAAAGAAAGTAAGGCGGTGAAAACTGGGGGTGGGGGAAAAAGGGGGTTCGTGAAAAAGAAAGAACGCTTAGCAATATTTAATGTCGCCAACGATGTCAACGGAGCGAAATCGAGGGGAAATGGGGAAAACTGGGAATGAACATGGCGAGTGCGTTCGCTTTTGATTGTTTTGCAAACAAAGCGAAAAAGGCTCTTGGAAACGGAAAGAACCATCCGTAATACTTAGAAAAATTGGTCTTCCATATACATATGATGAATCTTGGTTCCTCCAAAAAAAAAGATATAAAATATGTTCTAGAAAATCATGGAAGGTGAAAATTAGCTTATCTATAAGGATTGAACTTAGCCCATCCTATAATTATTTACTATATTTTCGATCAGTTTTCGGTATTTTCAAATAGTCTTTAATTGGCTTTCTAAAATATACCAAAAAGGTACATAACGTATTCTGATTTTTATAAAGACTTTATTTCAAAGTGTATTGCCATGGCACAACAACCGATCCACACACACACTCAAATAAATACTTTCACCCACCCTAACACATGGAAACTCACCCACTCAATGCTTTTTGCGTTCTTCCTTTTTTTTGCCCACTTAAACAAAACAAAGGGGAAGGAAAGAAAACAAAATAAAAACGAACGGGAAAACGGAAAAAACGTTGGCAACTTTTTTCGAGGGTGGATTTTCATTTTGTATGGTTCATGATTTCGAACTCTATTTGCTCCCCCAATTTCGCCCATGCAGCCCCTCTCGCTCGCACTCACATGCGGATTTTTTTTAGCATTACATTATTTGGAAATTTATGCAGGGGGTGGCAGCCCCTGTGACTCATTCCCATTCCGCCCATCGATTTTTTGATGGCCAGTAGAACGGGTAGGAGAATCCGCCGAGCCAACGAGCGATTTTTTATGTAGATTGGCCCATTATGTGGAATTAGTTTTTGTGTGGCCTCTGATAGAAATGGCGAAGCTCGTAGGATTTTATTGGCTGACGCCGGCTTTGTTCCATAACCCGAAAAAGTATGCAATGGCATTTTTAGGAACCCATTGGCCGGTTAACCATATCATAAAGAACACAGTATCTAACATGAAAACAGCTTTAGTTTGGTAAAAACTTCGCAATAGTGGATAGAAAACTTGGCAAAATATTCCATTTAATATGAGTAAACAAAACTATTATCAGGAAAATCATTTTTTTAAATTTAATATGAGTAAACAAAACTATTATCAGGAAAATCATTTTTAAAAATTGACTTTTTTAATTTCTGGAACTCTTTAACAGTTATACTCATTCATAATAATGACAACAAATATTGGTAGTGATTCGCTTTATTTGTCATGATGTCATAAAATAAAAGCTAGCCAATCACATATGGGTTAAACATTTAGATTGCTTCGTTTCGGATTAGTAGACATATGACGGGTGCATACTTTACATGTTTCACATAATGAAATCGAGTGCTTTTGTCATTTTCCTGGTCTTTTTTCTGGACTTGTCTCTGGCAGAATCAGGACCAGTTTTTCTACCTTTTTTCGGATCCAAGTGATTGGGAAGGATTAGGGGGTTTTAAATAAAAGCTTTTTACCTTTTAAATATTAATCTTATTAAATGAAGAGCGAAAATAACTTTACAACGGTAAGTATCTTACAGACCAAACAAAACTAAAATATTCACGCTTAAATACTTGTACTTACAGAAACTTCAAAGGCAATCATCATACAATATATCTTGATTTAATTTTAAATTTAACTTAAGATATAATCTTAAAATCCATTTGTTTTGAAATAGTTTCGAAAGCAAGCCATCAACTTTTACGAACTAACTATTTCTTAATAAAATAAAATAAAATAATTTATTTTTTTTTTAAATGTTATTGATGGAGATTAAAGGTATTCGAAATTATGTAGTTCATTTTCATCTGGGTCTCTCCTACTAACTAAACAGCTAAGCGATAGCGATCCAATAGTTGTTCAAAATTTTCCATGGAAAGCAAAAAGTTGACTGACCACTGAGGCAAATAAGTCAAGGCATTTGCATTTTTATCAGTGCGAACAAACAGAACCAACCAAATTTCAGAATACACATATTTGCACTTTTTTATTCTTAAACAAATCATATTTGACATTTAGCTTGTGTATATAACTTCTACAGAACTTAAGTTGCTTAATCGGGAGATTGGAAATTTGGGTGTGTAAGAATGTTTACTGATAAGCAAGGGGCGACGAAACAAAGAAACCAATTTAGAAAAATAGTAGGTACTCAAATCCGACTATGGGTCTATAACATTTTACAAAAAAATAAGTATACAATTGTAATTTTATAAAAACATTTTCTTAAGAAATTTTATTGGTGACGCCAACATAAGATCAACTTAATTTTAATCTTCTACCTTTTAGTAAACTAATAGAGAGACCTTAAGATGCGGTGGAGCTAACACAAAAACAAATAAGAATCTAACAACTTGAACAGCAAACGACGATTGCAGATATAGACCATCAGAGTCTTAGGCAAAGGGGTGCAAGTATAAAAAATGTAAGGATAAACTAATATCATTTGATAATAAACTTTCATTTAAATAAAATATATAACATTAAGTTACAAAAACTTAGAAAACATTTTTGAAGCTCAATATATTTTCTTCTAGATTGTATTTTTTGATTTTATATTATAAGAGATACAAGTCAAAATTATTAAATAAAAAATCTTGGTCTAATGGTCTGAAATGAAATTATTAAGCAATACTTCCTATACTACTTGTCCTCTTAAAACACTCCTACGCCCCTGTAAAAGTTTTTGGAATTGAAGGGGGTTGGTGGGAGTCTGCATAAATAGCCGAGCCACCCCACTTTGGGGTGGATATATAGTTTCTATTTGGCCCCGAACTGGGTGATAATTTAACAACAACAAAACCGAATTGCCAATGCGAAACTGTTTTTGTGTTTTACTTTTATTTCAGCTCGGGTGCCTTTTTTATACACAAGGACGCACACACATGCGGGATCTGAGTGACATGTGAGGGGGTGGTAAAACTGCCCTTCTGGGTGGTTGGTTTTTGCTGGCTAATGTTTCTGGCACAAAAAGCAAGAAATTCACATAAAAATATACGAGTCCTCATTATGATAATACGAAAATAAATGACAGTGGTGTTTACACTCTAACGGTAAGCCCAAAAGAAGCTGGGGATGCGAGGGAGCAGTATATGGGATTATGTGAGGAATAGGACCAAGTGTTAATGCAGCCTTACTTTTTTTTGGGGATGTAAGGATGTGATCCATTCATTGGGTTCAGTTCGGCTGGGAAATAATAATAATGTGAGAATAGGCCTAAGAACCACAGCTTTGGAGAATATATCTTTATTTTTAACAATAAACATTGTTTTTCTTCTACTTCAGATAAAAACTACCCAGAGAAAATTCTGACGTTCTCATCTGTGTTGAAAATGTACTTAAAAATAAAACAACATTTTTGAAGTTGAAAATATTTTTATTTTGCTCGAATCAAGTTGTCTTTAGGGTATACTTATCAAAAAGTTTTAAAAACAAAATCAATTTAACTTTTCTCTTCTCACCATTTTGTTATAATATTAAAAACATTGATACCAAAATGTACTTAAAAGGTTTTTAAGAACGAATGTTCTCAATTTAAGAACAATGTACTTTAATAATTCTCTCTGTGTGGACAATAGATTTCAATATTCATTTGTAAAATAATTTTTAATTCAAAATCTAAAAATGGTTGTTGCAGGATTTTAGTTTTTTGGAAAGAAATCTTGTATAATATGAATGTCGTATTGCTAATTTCCAAATTTGTATACAGGGTATCCTAAGACCAAGCATCATCCCGTCTGCCAAATAAATCCGGAATCTGGCATTTCAACACATTCATTAGAAAATAAAATATTCTGCTTTGTCCTTTCACATCCTGCGCGTTGGAGCCGTGGTATCGTTTTGTGCCCTTTGTTCTTGGCACCCACACCTTGGCAGCAGCGAGTCCTGGAATATCATCCTGATGGTCGCAATCCTAGAAAAAGAATTACTTATTCAGCGCTTGACATGGGCTTTGGCTTGGGCTAAAAGCCTGATGGCCGTGTTTTTGGTTTGGGCCCGGCGTTGACTGTGCGACTAATAGGCTCGCATATTTATCGTAAGAAGTTCAATTTTTTATTCGCATTTCGGCCGTATGTTTTCCGGCTTAGTTCGCCGGGCCATTACCGACATTTTCCGAAAAACGGGCCTGGCCATTAGCTAATTCTTTGGCTCAACCAACGAGGAAAGAGCTTCGAGCTGGGCTGGAACATAAGCAGAGAGTTTTCCAGCTGCCGATGGACGAGAAATACGTTACATTTTCCGGTTCTGTTGAGTGGGAAACTCAGGGGTCAACAATTAAATGCCATTTGCAATAAAAACAAACCTGGGATGGCAATGAAAAATTATTCAAATGCCGGATCACAGCGTTTTCAAATGTCAAGACGGAAAAAGGTCAGGAGGGTCACCCAATGGTCAATTAAAATCGCCCTAACCCGGCGACCCCACCTCCTAAAAATCCAAAATCGAACCATTTTTCACAACATGCAAAACAATGAAGCGCAAATTCGAACGAGCTGCAAAAATCCTTCGCTCCACTGTTACAGTTTTCAATTTTCAATGTCGAGCCATAAATTTGACCCTAGCCAACCCCTATGCCCTCGCTCTCCTTGAGGCGTCTTAGCCGTGACCCCGAATTGATGCAATTTCCCCGCATTCGCATTAATTTTAACCTCTGCCTGACGCTGACAAGGGGTCACAGGACCAGGACGCTGGCGCGCGTTCCCAATTTTATTATATTTTTATTCTATTTTTACTTTTGCTTGCTTTTTGTTTTATCCCACATCGGCCTGACCAATGCCCAATGGCCAATGGCCAGGGGCCAACCCCCGATCCGCATCTGTAGCGCCGCAGGGGTCACGAAAGTGTGAAAATGTGGACTGATTAGACGGCACATCGTCCTTTCCAACCAAGGATCTCTCTGGGGTGGGTGAGCAATGGTCCAGAGGTTAGGGTAGGGGTACATTTTTGGCGCTTATTTCCCAACGCCGATTGCCTAAGCTCGGGATTTGGTATGGGTTCGTTTTCGTTGGGTCTTTCCGGATGGACAACAATGGCTGGACTCAAAAATCCTTTATACATTTGTCCAATGTCCAATGTCCGAATGCATTTCGCTGGCGACTTAGTGGCCTTAATTTCCAGCGAATTACGAATGTAATCGCGCCAAATGTTCAGCCAGGAGGATCGAATATAATTTGTGGGATTTTTAAGAATCTTTGTTGATGGCCGTTACTTATGCACGACCCATTAAAATGATTTTCCTTTTACTATTTAATCTTTTCTATTTCATTTTATTTAAAGATCTGATATGTCATATGTTTAAGATTGGGATTATAACAAATATGTCAGCATTTTAAATATTTTCAGTATATTGATTTTGGAAGAAAGGAAACCATTGCTCTATGATAAGGATTAAGAATTCCTTTTATAGTTAGTTCAATTTAATTTTAATACAAAAAAATAACTTTTTAATATATTTTGACAATTTTCTCGAATTTTTAAATATTTTTTTTTATTCATAAGAACATACTTATATGACCTCCCTGTCGCAGGACATTTCCCCTACAAGTTTTTCAGTATTTTCCCTGCAGTAAAATGTTTTAGAAATTACTCGCCTTAACCCTTTGAATTTGAATACACCCCATAAACCCACCCAGAGCCAGAATCGAACTTAACCCTTTCGCCTAATGACCAATGTAGTTCCGAGAAGATCGCGGCTCGTAAAAAGTGCGATGCAGTTTTCTCTTAACCCCTTCTCGACGAACCAGGACCAACTTTCTCGCCCGCAAAAGGGTTGAGGAAGTAGGGATTTGGCCGTGCAACGAGGCTCGCAGGACAAAAGGACATCATAAAAAAGAAACAACCGAGGCGTCATAAAGAACACAAAGACGCAGACATTAGCTGGAAACAAAAAGAAGAGAAAACGCAAAACACACCGAATTGTGGACCGTTTCGAGGGAAACTGGCAAGGACACTCCCAGGATGCGATTTTTTCTTAATGGTGAAAGGGTTAAGGTCGCACACAAAAAACGGCAGGCGTCTACCTGACCTGTCCGTTGATCATAAAAAACTAAATATTTTATGGTGCCCACTATAAAAAAGTAGACAAAAATAGACTTCCTTACGCGGAAGTGAGTTTTTTGCGAGGTTTTTTAAGTTTCGACCAAAGTGCCGGGCACAATTGTATATAGAGCGATCCCCTCTAATGACCATTAGACTCTCGAATATTGTATCTTGTATATTAACATTGTGTCTTTAGAAGTTTCTCGCGATTTTCCAGCTAGTTTCATTGTTGATCGAAGGTCTTACCTGACCAAAACAAACCGGGACCGAAGCGAAATGCTTAGAAAACAACATGCAAAGCGAGTCGCCTTCATAAAATCTCGTGGCGTGTCGACTGGAAATCCACCGGGCGATTGTCCTGCATGTCCTGCCGTCGTCCTTCAGGCTTTTGTTTCGCCGCATAGCCAATTTTACGGCGTAACCATTAAGGCGGACAATGAAAATTAGAGCAACTATTCGCCCCGGCCCGGTCCCCTGCTCTAGTTTCCTTTTTTAATCCTTCGGTTTTTCGTGCTAAAAAAGGATTTACGGATGTTGGGCGAACGCCTGCCCTCGGCCATCCTCTCCTGTGTTTACCATAACATTTCGCCGGAATTTTCCCGCATCCCTCTTTTCGTGGGCGTAACTTCGCGACTCGCGAGCACTTTTCACATCTGATTTATGCGAAATGCTAATTTTTGCGGCTTGCTAAGGGTCTCGACATGGCTGTGAAGTGTGCAAAATGAACCCAGCAAATGAAGCACAGATTTGCAAGTGTTTTTTGCTACCTAAGCAACCCAGGACTTACAGAATAGATCTTTAATATTGAAATAGAAACCACGAATTGTATGTAAAAGAAAGACAAGTCAGAACTAGCAGGGATTCAATGAACTTAGTAAATGCCAAATATATAGTTTTCATCAGATTTTTAAATATCATTTAAGGACATATTTCTATAAATTTTTTTTTGTTATTCTGTAATATTAGGTACATAAAAAACGATTAAACTGTTTGTATGGATGGTTCTGCAGCCAAAGAAATCGTAAAAAGTAAAATTAAAGTCTTATTTATTCAAATATTGGTTTAGAAAACATTATCTTTAAAACACATTAAAACAGTTTCTACAACATCTTTGAAATCTTTAAATTTAAGTATATAAAACTGTTTTCAAAATATTCTGAACTCAACGGTAGCTCTCAAATCTAAGTAATTGTGTATCAAAACCAATTTGCACTTAAGATCAAGGAGCCAAATCCCCTCACAAAAACCAAAACAATCAACAAAAAAGAGAAATCTTTACAGAGGAGAAAAAAAACTCAAGTAAAATGGCAAATCATCCTTAGCATGAAATCAGCTTACGAACTCAAGGTGATATCTCAACAGGCCGGAGGACAAAGGTCACGGGGAAGAGTGCGCCAAATCAAAACACAAAAAAGGGATCCTAATGAGATCCTCTCTCGAGGGGCAGCTCGGTCAACCACAAAATCCCAACCGCTTGGCTGCACTCTTGAGAAATCCATTTGCATATATGGAAGATGTGAAGATCTGGAGATAAAGATGTGAGGATCCTCCCTGTTGATCTTCCCCTCGAAGGAACTTCGACTGAGACAGCGGCAGGCCAAAGGTTAAGGATCATTTGCATACGTGGTGGCAGGGACTTTCGGCAATTAGACGATCATGATCATCATCGGCAGCATGTTTGTGTTTGCCCAGATCACAGATAGGTACATATATCACTACTACCAATTAAAAGGTCAAGCGTGACGGTCCTTGGGTTAATTTGTTATGTCCTTAGCTTCAACTTTACATAACTTTCCGAAGGGATGGCCAGGATCGCAAAGGATCCAAACACCCGCCCGCCTAAGCAGCGCTAATCGGGCTGATCAGCGAGCGCTAATCGCTCGGGACCAACTGGATCCTACGGATCAGCGGCACTGATCCCTCGTGATCCTGGGTACTGCGTAATGTTGGATTATGCCAGGCGGGCCAACTTTTAAATCGCTTTTAAATCCACATCACTCTAGTTCCAGTCGCACTTCTTCGGATGCGCGGATTAATGAACTGGGCGGGCCGATCAGGTAGTTATGCGTCCTTTAATCCTTTCTCCGCTAAGTCCGGTTGCAGTTCGTAATCCGGTTGGCCATGTTGAGAAACGTCAATGGCAGGTCTGTCCTCTGCAGCATCGGCAGGTAGGCCATATAGGTCCTTTTCGCATTTCCCTCTGCATTTGGCGAACAACTTGTGTAATTTGCATTTCGGCGGCGCTTTGTTTGCTTTCTGCCATGTCGTTTGTTTTGTAAATATTGCTTTTACATTTCCCCCGCCCCTCGGATAACGCCCAATTATCCCCACTTTCATCAGCACTAGCCCAAATATTTCAATTCTAATGAATATATAAAATAATCATGGAAGCCCGATGACCAGAGGCAGCTTAATTTCGAGTGTAATTAATAATTACTAACTATGTTTTAGTTTTTTTAATCAATCTAAATCATTGTTTCAGATAGCAAGGTTTATAAATTAGTTTTAAAATTACGTTACTATAGTTTTAGGATTTGTTATTTGTATTATTTATTATAATAAATGTGAATATTATTATATAACGAAACAATATACATATGTACAAGTATTTATTCATTTATCCTAAAAACACAAGTTTTCTAAAATTTTTTATTTTAATTCCATTTATTTCTATTTAATAATAAGGATAATATCCTTTTGAGCTTATAATATTTTTGTCATCATTGTAAAATATAATAAGTGTTGAGAGCAAATAACACACACAAGCTGAAAATAAACTTTCTGGCTATGAAAATAATAATATCAAATCCTAAAAGATACAAATTATTATGAAAATCCCTGTTTACAAAGATGCATTTTCCCAAATGGATTTAATACTATCCCATATCCCCATTCACCCTGTGGAGAAGCCAAATTTCGGATCCTAATTGTGGCAAAGCTTTCCCAAAATTAAGTTAACACGCACACCCACACGAAAATGTGTTAAAGCAACAAGAAATCTGCTCGGCCCCAACTTCATCGGCCAAATTGCAGTTGGCTAAGTTGTTAATGTGTCTGGGCTTAAAGTTGCCCAAAAAACAATTGGCGAAGGCGGCCCCCTCTCCCTCTCTCTCTCTCTTTTTTGGGGGACAGAAATCAATAATCAATAGTGAAGCGGAGATGCCAAAAAACGGCAAAGAGCCAAAAAGGCAGCTGCAATCGGCCAAAATGCAGCGCCAGAAAATGCAAAAGGATAAAATGAGCGAAATAGAGAGAGAGAGGTAGAGAGTGAGTGCAAGAGAGAAGGCAACGAAGAAGGGGATGCTGTGTTGTTTTTGGGGTTGGGGGAAATCACTCAGATTTACAGCTAGCATCCGTTTTGAGTGAGTTTCGCTCTGCCATTGCTCGCTCTCTTCTGCTCTCCGTGTAACGGCGGCTCCTCTCTCCTCTCCCCCCCGCCTTTCTTTTTCCTGCTGTGTTGTTGCACTTCTGCCATTTGTTTCTGCTTTGCAATTGAGATTTGAGATTCGAGTGGACCAGCTTTGAGTTCTTTTTTGGCGAGTGCACTATGAGGAGCAGATTTTCAGCTATTAGAAGAGCCCGCTGAGCACGAGTTTAGTCAGTTGTGCTCCGAGTCCCGAAAACGAAAGTCGCCAGCATAAACAGGCAGAGCCCCTAACAAAAGCAAAACCCAACAAACTCCAAAGGACGAAACTTAACTGCTATCAAAATAAATATTGCCTATTGAAAACCCACAAAACTTCGTGTTCGTGCTTGAAAAAAAAAAGTTAAATTCAGAAACAAAGGATTTACCCAAAAACTTACTTTTCCGCACATGCGCGAATTCCGCGAAAAAGAAGGCAAAAAAGCTAGCTAAAAAGCGAGGCCCAAAAAATAGACAAAAACGAAGAGCAAGGAGCCCCCACATCGCCGCTCCCCCTCGCACGCACTGTTCGTTGTGTGTTGGTCTAACGGTAACCGTGCCGCGGTCAAGCGAGAGCAAAAGAGAGAAAGAGGCCGCGACCTGGGAAAAAAGTTCCGTGCTCCCGGTTCCCGTTTCCCAATTCTCCCGGAGAATTCCTCTGGAGCGTCCCCAAGGTAAGTAAATGGGGGTACTACCATCTAGTATTCTCTGGCGTTTCGCTGAATATGACCTCCAATAAATCGTAAAAAACATATGCAGGTAGAAATCGCGAAAAGCTTTCAATGGATAAACAAATAAACAAGAATGGCAAATCACATTTGCGGGGGAAAATTAAAAATTGTTGAGGCATTCAGGAATATACACGGTTTTTGAGAGGTTTTACGTTCTATAATGTTGATAGTTTTACACAATTTTTTTGTATTTATTTTCTTTTTGATCTTTTAATATTTTGATTATTAATATTTCTTGAAATTTAAAAGTGTTCTATTATTAATAATCATTTTGCTCCATTATCTCAAGTCCCCAACTTTCTTCTAGTTCTTGTACTTCTGCCCTTCCTTGTTGTTTGTGGTCGAGTGCTTCTTTTTCTGTCTAACCTTAGAAACACAAACAAGAGAGCTCACTCACACACACACACACCGAGTGGTAAATCATTTGCTAAAAATGCAAACGGCAAAAATTCTAAAACAATATTTTAAAATCTGTCTGGCTTTTGGCCGATCTTTGGGTGAACTTGTTTTTTGCCCGCGCTGTCTGTTTTTGCCCAGAACTGCAGCGCATATCCCCCAGTCCCCCCTTAACCCCCTTAGACACCGCCCCTGGCCACGCCCCCCTCTACGCCTGACAGCTAATTTTATTTGTTTACATGTCGACTTTCATGTTGTTTTTTTTTCGCCTTCCTGCGCCTCCCAAATCCCCCCCTCAATTTTTAGCATTTCTTTTCGCTCTTCTTTCGGCAAATGCATTTTCGACTTTTCTTTTTTAATAATTTAAATTTAGACATCGAACTATAATTCAAAGTCAACGTGGGCAATTTTTTAATGGCAAATAGTTTGGCACTTGCCAAAATGCATTTCAAATATAATAAATATGTGACGGCCCCTGGCGATGATTTTTTAGGACCATCATCTCATCATCGTCACAAGATCGGAACTTTGGCATAGACGACAGTTTTAATGTTTTCTGACAAAAAGAACCGAGCACAAATCAAACAAATGGGGCTTTGTTAGGCGCATAAAAATAAATATACACATATTATACGGGATATATTTATAAATCCCGAATGACATTGAATCACTTCAAAAGCAGCAGCAGCAGCAGCAGCACTGCACTTTTCCCCAAGCGAGTGCAGCTCCAAAAAGTTGCATTTTACCAGGGGCACAACAACAAGTTGTTCTAAGCCAACAACAATGGGGTATGCTATATAGAAATATACGTTTATATTTTCTGGCATATCCTGCTCTTGGCTTGCTTTTTGTACGGATTTTTCAACAAAAACATTTTTTGTGGCGCATTTTCTGCGTTTGCGAATTTTTCCATTTTTGCAATTTTCATGATATTTTTAGAGGGGTAAAAAGGGGGTGTTGGGGGGTGGCGGGGGGACCAAAAACGACTAGCACATGTTTAGTTTACTTTTGCAGTTTCGGTTGCCTGGCTGCACTCGTTGTGGCCGCACCCCCCTTTTCCGCACGCCCCTGCATGCCCGGCGTAATATTAATTTTACACTTGGCCTTTAGTTTGGCTTTGTTGCTGTTGTTGGGCATGGCACAAAAAAGCCCAGACGAAAGGCAAAAATTCTCTTTGTTTCTTTCATAGCCCCACTCACACTAACACCCACACCCACACACACGCACTGCAATTAATTTTGGCTTTTCTTTTTAAAAATATCCACAATAGCGAAATTAAATAAATATGCTAAGCTTCATTTTGTGTGCACTTTCTGTTTCCTGAACCATCAATTATGGCTAAGTATTGTAGATATTTTAGCTGCCAGATAGCACAACACCAACCCCATATACCATATACCATTTACCACCCAACCCCCCCCCCCCCCCCCCCCCCCTTTTGCGTTTTGCGTTTTTAATAATATTTACTTAAAAGCACAAACAATTACCCAAAAATGCAGCAACTGCACAATTTTTCAGCGTGAAATTGGAAATTGAGAAATTGAAAAAAATGGGCAAATGCAGCGGAACAAAAAATTTTAATGCGAGAATTATTTGTAGAACTACGCAAATCAAAGTGAAATGTCTAGCGGAAAATTTGTTGCCAGGAAAACGTTTTTCTTTCGAAAACTTTTAGATGGGGATATGAAAAGGCATTAGAATTATTTAAAAAGTTAAGTGGTAGAGAGATTTTTAATATTTAAAACTATTTAATTTTAAAAAATGTGATACCTATTTCTATAAAGATGCACTTTACAGATTCCATACACTTTTGTATTCATCAAAAAATGCCCATGGAATATTATATTTTAGTATAGTTCGTGCCTTACTGAGATTTTTCCCTCCATATCCAAACTTATAAATAAAGCAATATATTAAATAAATGCGGTAATTAGGGAAGAATTCATGGTATTGCATATAGTTTAGTCAGTCCGGGCATTTGTTTGGCCCAAGGAAATTTCCCGCAGGTCTAAGCGACTCTGATCCGCTAATTTAGTTAAATCCCGCAATCCTTTTTGCTTTTTATTATTAAGCATGAAACTGCCTCCTTTGTTGCCTACTCCTGCTGTCAGGAGCGCTCTAGTTAATCCCTTATAGAAAACCTAGGGAAAATTCGCAGTTCGCTGCTAAGCTGGCCATCCGCTAAGCTCCCGGATCATCCAAATCCAAGTGCGCGTAATTCTTTTTTGTTTCGCACCAATTTTGTGCTCTAATCCAGAATGGATCAAGCGATCCGTGATCCGCGATCCGCGAACCCCGATCCTCGCAATTCCCAATCCGCGACCTGTACCTGACTTCCCGTCACCTTTCGCCCATCTAATCCCTTGACGCGTGCGTCCGTCTACCTGAGCCGCATATAAGCCAATGCCTGTTGCAATTGCTTAGTCAGTCACGAGTTTGTTAGCACAGCGACAACATCATCACACGACAACATCATCACCATACAAAAATCCCGAAAAATTTGGAATATACCTTGATAGAATCACAGCCAAAGAGCGGCCACGAAACGGTAGGATATTATCCCAGCCATCACCGATTACCCAGTTTCTCCATTTTGTTCCGAAATCACTCAAATCCCGTTCATGGGGGTGGGTGGCCAGCCACCCCTGGCTTGTGTTAGGGGTGGTGCCGCAACAAAAAAAAGAAAAGCGAGGAAAAATAAAATGAAAAACAAGCGAAAAAAGCAAAAAAAGGAGAAAAAACTCGACGCAGGCGCAGTGTTTGAATGGCCATACTAACCCCACTCTCTTTGTTTTTTTTTCCACATTACAGCCGTCTAGAGCCGCCAAGATGCAGAACTGGGAGACGACAGCCACGACCAACTACGAGCAGCACAACGCCTGGTACAGCAGCATGTTTGCGGCCAATATCAAACAGGAGCCGGGTCACCATCTCGATGGGAATAGCGTGGCCAGCAGTCCGCGCCAATCCCCTATACCCTCGACCAATCACCTGGAGCAGTTCCTCAAGCAGCAGCAGCATCAGCAGCAACCCATGGATACCCTCTGCGCCATGACCCCGTCGCCCAGTCAAAACGATCAGAACAGCCTGCAACACTACGATGCCAACTTGCAGCAACAGTTGCTGCAGCAGCAGCAATACCAGCAGCATTTCCAGGCAGCCCAGCAGCAGCATCATCACCATCATCATCTGATAGGTGGCTTTAATCCCCTGACGCCACCGGGTCTGCCCAATCCCATGCAGCACTTCTATGGCGGCAACCTGCGACCCAGTCCTCAGCCCACTCCCACATCCGCATCCACAGTGGCTCCAGTTGCAGTTGCCACCGGCAGCAGTAGCACCAGCGAGAAATTGCAGGCTCTTACACCGCCCATGGATGTCACACCGCCCAAGTCGCCGGCCAAGTCCAGTCAATCGAATCAAGAGCCCGAGAAGGAGCACGACCAGATGTCCAACTCCAGCGAGGACATGAAGTACATGGCCGAGTCCGAGGACGATGATACGAACATACGCATGCCCATCTACAATTCGCATGGCAAGATGAAGAATTACAAGTGCAAGACCTGCGGCGTTGTGGCCATCACCAAGGTGGACTTTTGGGCACACACCCGCACCCACATGAAACCGGACAAGATCCTGCAGTGCCCCAAGTGTCCGTTCGTCACCGAGTTTAAGCACCATCTGGAGTACCACATCCGAAAGCACAAGAACCAAAAGCCCTTCCAGTGTGACAAATGCAGCTATACCTGTGTGAACAAGTCCATGCTGAACTCGCACCGCAAGTCGCACAGTTCGGTGTATCAGTACCGTTGTGCGGACTGCGATTATGCCACCAAGTACTGCCACAGCTTCAAGCTGCATCTGCGCAAGTATGGACATAAGCCTGGAATGGTCCTGGATGAGGACGGCACCCCGAATCCCTCGCTGGTCATCGATGTCTATGGCACGCGTCGTGGTCCGAAGAGCAAGAATGGTGGACCCATTGCCGGCGGAGGGAGTGGCAGCGGCAGCCGCAAGTCAAATGTGGCAGCTGTGGCCCCGCAGCAACAGCAGCCATCGCAGCCCATCCAGCCAGCCACATCTCAGCTGAGCGCTGCCCTGCAAGGATTCCCTTTGGTGCAGAGCAACTCGGCTCCCGCGGCGGCATCTCCGGTGCTCCCGCTGCCCGCCTCCCCTGCCAAGAGTGTGGCCAGCGTGGATCAGACTCCCAGCCTGCCTAGCCCAGCCAATCTTCTGCCTCCCCTGGCCAGCCTGTTGCAGCAGAACCGCAACATGGCCTTCTTCCCCTACTGGAACCTCAATCTCCAGATGCTGGCTGCCCAGCAACAGGCCGCTGTCCTGGCCCAACTATCGCCGCGAATGCGTGAGCAACTGCAGCAGCAGAACCAGCAGCAGAGCGACAACGAGGAGGAGGAGCAGGATGATGAGTACGAGCGCAAGTCGGTGGACTCAGCCATGGATCTCTCTCAAGGAACCCCCGTGAAGGAGGACGAGCAGCAGCACCAGCCTCAGCAGCAACAGCCGCTGGCCATGAATCTGAAGGTGGAGGAGGAGGCCACGCCGCTGATGAGCAGCTCGAATGCCTCGAGGCGCAAGGGACGCGTCCTCAAGCTGGACACCCTGCTACAACTGCGATCGGAGGCCATGACTTCGCCGGAGCAACTGAAAGTGCCCAGCAGCAGCAGCATGCCCACTGCGTCCTCACCGATTGCCGGACGCAAGCCCATGCCCGAGGAGCACTGCTCGGGTACCAGCTCGGCGGATGAGTCCATGGAAACGGCCAATGTGCCGCAGGCCAACACCAGTGCCAGTTCCACGGCCTCCAGCTCGGGTAACAGCTCCAATGCCAGCAGCAACAGCAATGCGAACAGCAGTAGCAACTCTAGCAGCAATGGAACCACCTCAGCGGTCGCAGCTCCTCCATCCGGAACTCCGGCTGCGGCGGGAGCCATCTACGAGTGCAAGTACTGTGATATATTCTTCAAGGACGCCGTGCTCTATACCATCCACATGGGTTACCACAGCTGCGACGATGTGTTCAAGTGCAACATGTGCGGCGAGAAGTGCGACGGACCCGTCGGCCTCTTCGTCCACATGGCCAGGAACGCTCACTCTTAAGTCCCCCACACACCTTGTTATTATTATTTATCACTATTATCACATTAATCGTTGTCCAGAATTGTATATATTCGTAGCCTAAGTTTTTCAAAACACTATTTTGTTGTCGAAAATTGTAAATAAGCCAATTAAGCCGCTAATTCTAGACCTAAGTTTATATATCTAATCCTAACTGTATCGAACTGTAGCCACCTTTCTATATGTCTCTCTATACTCTCTTGTATTTTCGAAATCGACTAAAAACCCTGAAAACGGTTTAAAAAATTATCATAAATGCATGGAGAAACGTAAGCCTAAGTTTAGACTAATTTTTAAGTCAAGCGAGTCAAGCGAAACAACCAAACAAACAAAACCAACAGTCCAAAGTCAAATTAATAAAATATAGTTTATAACATATACATAAATGAGTATGTTTTATTAATATAAATATTTAGACTTATTTAACCTACGTATGTATACACATAACGCTCAATTCTCTTTCTGATATTCTCTCAGTATTTTGTTAGTTGAAAGTCGAAAGCAAAATCAAAATCGAATCGAACGAATTCAAATCAAATAAATACAATTTATTCAATATTATTTTACAAGTTTATCCTTTTATTTTTTAACCTTTGGCACTAATGACAATATTTTCGATGCAACTGAAACTGACGAAAGAAGAAGTACAAATTTAGAGATTTTTAAAGAGTAGCCAAGATGCACGCAATCTGAGCAACGGATCAAAATTAGTATTTACTCATTACAATCTAAGCCGAAGTCATAAAACGAATTTCGAGACTTAAGATGTGCGCCCAGTGTAATCCTTAAACAAATCCTTTTTAAGTAAATTAAAGTAGCCTAAGATTTGCCCACGAAATGTTTTTATGTAATAAAATAATAAAAGTTAAGATATTATTAAATATTTGGATGTTTCATTATGGTGTGGTTGATTTTAAATAGATTTTAGGTGTTCGTAATTGATAGTGCTGGACAATACTAAAGTATGTATAATACACATTGTATATACAGGTTCTCGTAGTGTTTAAAATTTCGGAACTTAACTCTTAATGCAAGTTTTGGACTCCTTCCTTAATTCAGAACTCTCATTATTACATTGGAACTGGTCTTAATTTCTTAGTTCGTCGATTCCTAGGTATTCTTTTAGGTTTGACTCCCTAAGACTTCTAACCCCAGCATAATTTCTCATAGACCGGGCGCAACCATATGTCCGAGGACTGACCAAGGAGAACTGTCAACACGCGATCTATACCATATGATTTATGGAAACTGATCACCCACACCAAAAAAGTTACTAAAAAGATTGGGAAAATGGAAAAGAAGATTCTTCTTTTCAAGTGAAGAACTGCTCCATCATGTGCTAAATACCCTGGTTGATAAGTGAAATGGAAAAACATACAAAAAAATTTGTGTGCGGGCGCAACCAAACAAATTGGACAATCTCCCTCTCATTTCATATTTCTAGGCCTGAAATTTTGATGGATTATTGACGTTTTGCGTGAAAACGCACAATTCGCATTGCATATGAGAGGGGAATTATATAATAATGAAAAACTCATGAGCACGCGTTGGAGAATCGGAGGAGTGGCAGGAAGATGACGCAGCAAGGCGTCTCCTTTTGGGATCGGGGATCACTTGGGATCGATCTTCGGAATTTTGGGGTTGGCGCGCATGCGTCGAACGTACTTCAGCCAAATGGCGCGTGCTTGGAGGGAAATTCTATTATCCCAGTTTTTGGGTCTTGAGTGGAAACTCAATTTCATAAAAATAGTTTTCTCCGGGCTGCTTCTGATTGGTGGTTGAATATACATGTTTAAAGAATGCACTTCCCTTTTATATTATTTCCATGTAAATTACGTTTAAATGCCGTTTTTCCTCATTAAAATTTTTCAATTTCCTCAATAATTGATATTTATGGCTGAAATTAATTTTGATATGAGTCAAGGGTGAGTGCAGGGTCAAGATGATGTTTTTAGGCCCCTGATCTTATCGCAAATTAGATTTTGCATATCCCCTTTAGATTAAAGCCAGAGACTGTATCTAAGGATCTAAGGATCCTTGCTCATTTGAGCGAAGTTAAGTTGGCAATTTGGCCTTTGTACCGGATGAACTCTTGGCTTGTGGCCGCCGCAAGCGAAAGATGTTTATCGAGGGAGTCCCAACCTCATTGTCCTCATCCGAGCCAACGATCCCTAGTTTCTGGTTTTGTTCCTTACTTCTTATTTCAGCTTGTGGCTTTGTAGCATCTTTTTTCTTCCTGCTGCCGGTCATTGTTTGCGGAATAGACAAAAAAAGCAGGAAAACAGGAGAGTTCTGGCCACTTTGTAACCTGGGAGTTCTTCAAATAGTTCAATTGCCCGTCTGTTGACCATTTGAAAGGTGTAATTTTGGTCCTGTTAGGGACTTCTCTTGTGTCTTGGAGGCAGCTGTTTTTGCTCTCCTTCTTTCCCAGCTATTGACTCACCTTTGACTCCCTCAACTCTGATTGATCAGCAGGACACGCGTATGGCACGCTTTCACAATACATAATTTGGGCTTTTAATATGTACCCCGTCTCCTTCAGCAATTATCAACCTATCCAAAGTCTAGAGAATAATAAATTGCACTTGGAAAAAGACAACAAATGTTTATTTACCTCCCTATAAATCAATACCACATTGCTTATATGTTTTTTAAAACATAAGCACAATAATCGTAAGACAATCTTTTAAAAAGTAACAATATAGGTAATTGAATTCAAATGTGATCTTTTCAGATCTTGGATCTTAGCATTGAAAGAGGAAATCAAGGAAACATATATTTTAAAGAAGCAATCCTGTAAGAAATTACTTTCTATTATTACTAAATATTTTCCCTCAGTGCATTTATAAATAATAACGGCTTGGGCATTTGTATATCCCACAGGGCTGAGCAACGCCATAAATAGGGTATTTATGTTTAACCACCACCCCGACTTCGCCATTTTGGGATGGGGTTGTATTCCGGATTTGGTGTGGGTTACGGATTGAGTTTTGGAAACGGTTTGGTTTGGTTACAACGGTGCACAATTCGGTGGCCATTTTTAGCTGCGTTGGCACTAAAAATAACAGAAAACCAAAATAGCAAACATTGAAAGGGGAAAGGGGTTTACAAGGATTTTCACTCACCCAAAAATATATATTACTTAGGGGGTAGCATGTTGTGGGTGTTTGGTTGATTAAAACGCGCCCGGGGTGCCGATGGTGAAATGCAGGATTCGATGATTAGCAAACCACCCCGTCACCATTCTTCGACGAGCTGTTGATTGCATCAGTAAAAGGCGGCGCCCACATCCAGAGATCAGCAGTGGAATTACCGAAACGCTCCGGCTCCTTTTTTCCACAACTTTACGCATTTTAATTATGAAAATTGGCAGGGGCAGGGGCAGGATCAGTCCGAGGGACCCGGATCAAGGGTATACGACTGCGCCAGCATCTGTGTGGGCACCCATGGGTTAATTACCGGCGGTGCGGCGATCCTTTCGACGTCTCAGGCGTGACGTCATGAGCGAGCCACCTTAAGGATTTGTTGAACCCCCCGATAATTTATTTCTGTAAACAGTTTTTCACTGGAAACGAGCCCAAAAGGTAGTCCTTTTGAGCGGGCATTCTTGTGCCTCGTCCAACAGCTGACCACTGCTCGTCCCGCGAGATTGAGGTGGGTGTAGCGAATTCTTAAGTGGCCAACGCCGCCGCTAACAAGCGCTAAGGATGTGCTGACCATCTGAGTTTTGGCATTCGGCCAATTTATGTGCCTGGCAGTGAATTACGAGGTTTGGACTGCCCATAATAGATCTTCCCAAACGCGTGGCCAGTATCTTACAGATACTTAAGGTTGATCTTTTACTCTCGTGGGACTTATTTATTTGTAAATAATTTTGGAGAATGCAGCTATATTTTAATTTTGATATCTGTTTTAAAAATAAAAAAAAAAAAACCATTAATCTTGTTTATTGTGAAAATTAAGAAATTATTGAAAACTGTTTAATTAAAGATTTTCTTAATATTTTTACACAGTTCGGAACGATACAAATTTGAAAATTCAGGCTAAAATATAAAATGCTTTGAAATTAGACTTAAAGAAATAAATAAATTAAACAATTGGCTACGTATTTCACTTCTTAAAAAGATCCAACTGTTTTAAGGAAAACATATAATTTTAAAGAAATTGTTGTTATTATAACAAATAGTCATATTTTACTGCATTATGCATGCACAAACTGTGATGAAATACCATGATTTTCGTTTATTAAGAAACATATTTCAATGGAATTTATATTTAAAAGCCCCTCCAATCCGGAGTAAAATATCCATTCAACTGGCATTATGTATGCCCACCATGATAGTTAATCATCCCAGTCGACAGCCATTTCACTCGACCACAAAATTTCAACTACAATTCAAAGGCATAAACCAAAACTAATTGCAGCGAATCAGTTGGTGAATATGCAAAACTGTAGAAAATTAAAGCCTATAAGATAATGATGATGTTGATGGTGGTGGTGGGGTGTAACGTATATGTTGAATAGCCTTTGGAGATCCATGAAGGACCCACCAGATCCCATAGGGAAATAAACAAAGCGGATAGCTAAGAAAACTCGCGACAGCAAACAGCGAAAGTAACAAAACAATTTTTACAGTTCGGCAAACAAAATGCGTCCATCGTGTCCACTCCACATGTAAATGGATGGAAAAAAAGAGGAGATATAGGAGAAAAACTACGACGGATGGAAAAAACATCTGCCCCTGATGGCACTTTAGTTAACGAAAAACAACAAAAGGTTAAAAATATATGCAAGCGGACTGTGGCTTCCCGATACCCAGTACACCATCGAATACCATCCTCAGTTCCATTCCCATTCCACGCCATCGATAATGTCCAGCATCCGTTATGAAGAGACCGAAAAAAGGAAGTTGACAACATAGTGTGCCTCGGCCTCTGGATGTATATTTGTATTTTTCTACTTTTGTATCCGAGTGTGGGGGTTGCACAGATACGATAAGCGTGTCCTGAGAGTCCTTCACCCTCTGTATCCCATATTTGCACTATAGAAAGTCCAGCCGCTATATTCGTTTGGTCAGTTTGCTACAAACAATGCAGAGTATTTAGTGTGGGCCAGTCGATTGAATTCCCCGATTCCATACTCTTCCAGCAGCCTTTACTTTTTGTTTGCCCTCGGACCACATCCACCAGATGCTATCCAGTCAACATAGAAATCATAGACGCCTGGGAGAGACCCAAGTTCGGAAAGGGTAAAATAAAAGATACAATCAGGGGGCATACTTTAATTAAAAGGGATAATAGTGTACAAAATATTTATTATTAACTCGCTGAATGAATCTAAGATAAACAGGACGTTCTATTTAAAATATATATCTAAATGGATCGTTTATTTATTAGTGTATAAAACATTTGTTGCAACCCCCCTATAAATAGTTCTATAAAACAAGCGAAAAAAAATATTTAATAAATTTCGTTGATAAATATCTTAACTTAAGGAAACTTAATAAATAAAACAAAACACATATATACCTATATCTACTAGAAATTGTGTACAAATTTTATATTTGAGTAAAGGCTTTCCCTTTTCCCCCTAAAAAAAGAATGGGAACCCTCCCTAATCGAGCAATCAAAACCAATCAAATCGTAGCCAAAAAGTCAAAGCAACGCCTATTACACAATCCATATAGAGGAAATTTCACGCAAAAAATGCGATTACCACCAATAAAAATATCACACAAAAAACACTTCTTAAAAACGTGGCAAAAAATCGAAACCCAAACTACCCAAATTGTGATATGGGGTGGGTACGGAAAGCAAACCACCACCACCTTATAGAGGGTTGCAAAAAAAACCGAATACGAAAACAAAAATGGAAAAGAACCCAGAGAACCATTTGGTAAATAGTTTCAATGGATCGATATTATGTTTTTTTTTTGAGGGTGAGGGATGAGCCCGACATGTGAATAAAAAACAGGTAAGGTAAGGTTTTCCTACTTTTTTTTTTGTGTAAAAGATACTTTTTTTTTAGCAACATGTGTTTGCTTCTTTGAAAAGATTTAGGATTCGGGAATCCTCTACTTTGGGTTTGGGTAAATCGACTTATTGGTCTTTTGTGCTAGGTTCGAAGTGCAAATGTCAGCTGTAGGGGATAGAGAAATGGAGTGTAATGTGAGCAATTAGAGGACCCCGAAGATGATGTATCAGTATCAGGACTGTCGGAGGTTTACAGGTGCTAAACGATACTTCAGAAACAAGTTGTCAACGCTTGGATGCTTGATGGGCGGATATGGGTCTCGAGTTTCCGTTAGTTGTCCACCAAGGAATCAAGTTCTAGTCAGCCCAAAATCCACCCTCCTCCCATTTGGCTTGCGTCCTCAAATGAGGACATCTGGTAATTGCATGATTCACTCTCAGTTTCAGCTGTTTTCCCCCACAATTTCCCCTTTTCCCTGCAGGTGCTCAGTCCACATCCATCAATAATTTACGATTTGTGCCTCTTCTATTTTCCGAATAGTGAAGTTTCTGCTTCGATTTACCAAGGGTTAACTTTACATTTTTCAGCTGGTCATTGTGGTTGACATAAAGGGTCTCGTTTCGCTCCAGTGAAAGAGGGAAACTGATTTCTCTCTTGTTTTTCTCCCGAAAAATTGTAATAATTTTTGCTCTTGCCAAAAACGAGGGAGTAACATCTGAATAAAGGTGTTAAAATGTCAGCTCGAACACTGAACCCTTTTACATTATTCAGTTTTCTTTGGTGGTTATTCTGGGGGTACCAAATGTTGCTAATTGGAACAGCTGCTTTGGATTTTAAAAGCAAAAAACATTATTTGGCAAGAATTATGGAAATAATAGAAAATACATTTCATTATTTATCGTCGTATCTGTAATAAGAATATTAAAATGTAATGGTAAGACCCCATTAACTTTTGAATTAGAAACATTTACCCTTGTCAAGAACTTGGAGCTTTCTTGTTAATTTATTTGTATATACCTTGGACTTAGTCTTATTGTGAAGTTTTACTTTAAACATTTTTTGTAGTTTTTAAGTCAGGCTTCTCATATAACCCCGCATAAGCTCTGCAAATTGTGTATTTTTATCTTTCAAAAATGCATTATTTAAATCTTTTTTTAGCAGTTAAGTTTTTAATTTGTTTTAAAAGGTTTTTAATATCAGTATTATTTTTTATCTAAAAGGTTACCTTTTATATTAACTAACGACCAAAGAGTATTAATTTGAAGATCTTTCGTTTCTATGTGTTCATCTATTGATTCTGTTAAAACTGCAGTTTTCTGTGGTAAAACTGGTTCCTAACTAACACAAAAATCAGAAAAACACTCGACTTCATTATGTTCAACCAGTAAATTCAACAACCGTCGAGTATGAACTAATCTTAAATGAAACAATCGACTTAATTTTTAGATTATACATATAGGCGAAAAACAAACTTATAAGAAGGTTTTGTGTGGTGAGGTTAATGCGATAAGACTTGCCCTGGACAAGCTTTTAGTTTGGGAAAAATCTGTATTTGCTTACAATGATTTTTTCTTATCAGACAAATGATTAACTATGTATGCGTATGTACTAGTTTAAAGCTTTATGTGATTTTATTTACACAGAGAAATTAAATGACCTTCACATTTCCATTTTCAAAAACCTATACTTTCTAAGAGAACATTTTCCATGAACTTTTTTCCATCGACAATCGTCGCCATTTTGAAGTTTCCCTAGTGAAGAAAACTCACCCTTTTGGTAACCTCAAACTCCATTTTTCCCTCCTCCTCAGCCACACTTCATAACAGTTTGTTAGTTTTATTTTTAAAAGTGTCGCACGCACTTAGGTCCCTACTTTCCCTCCCCAAATCGAGACCCTCTCGTTGTCTTTCGGTACAATTTACAGGGCGCAATAAAAACAAAATGAAATTAAGGCGAGTGCACCCTTGAAAAGTGCTTGAAATGTGTTCATTTATTTTTGGAAACCCCCTAGGACGAACGTCCATGTCCCCCCTTTTCCAAGGGGCCAATCATCGCGAAGGGATTAGATGGTCTTTGGGCGTGTGGCACCGCAAGATCTTTGTCATTGAACTTGAAAAAGAGCCGAGGAAACGTGCCACAGACAACTGGGGAGTCTACCCTTTCAACGCATTTGGGCAATCTGACGTGATCCTAAAAATACAACACACTCATCCCTTTCGGAACCCTTTCCTTTTTCCCTTGTATCTTTTTATCTCTCGCCTGTTGCATCATCATCATCATCGGGTTCTACCCTCGTCAAACATCGAGTACGGGCTCTCAAATTAACCACCAATAAAAAGGCAACACTTCATAAAATAAAAAAGAAAGGAAAACAACTTCCGTTTTTTCATTGTTTCCCCTCATGATCCTGATCCCTCGCCTGTTGCTCCCTCGGATATTTTTTAGGCTGTTCCGTAATCGAGGAGTCGTTAGGTAAACACCCTTAATTTGATTTTTAGCGCCACTTAACATGAGGGCACTTTTTTTTTATCCATACGATATGAAGATGGGGTGAGTTCTTTTTAACATGGTAAATGGGGAGGGTAAAAAATATATGAGCATTACAAAAAAGTTGACATGGTAATTGGTGTATCGGATGCTCGAAATGAAGCCATTATTATGTAATTGACCTTTATCGGAAATTAGCTGGGAGGGAAGTTTTTAAAGGGCGTGGTTTTTTGTGGGTAAGATCGGATTTTTTAAGGGGAGTGTTTTTTATCAGCCATTATTATCGGTTTGAGATAGTGGGGTTGTTTTTTATGGACAGATTTGATTTTTATTGTTATGACAATTATCGTAAGTAGGTATAAACGGTTAGTATATATTGTTTTAAGCAAATAATTTTTTAAAGTCATAAAAATGTGTACTGTTAGAAGAACATTAAATACTTTTTGTTTCTCCTTAGTTGTAACCTTTAAACTTCCCTATATTAGGATAGGAAAACTAAAATCGAATAGTAGTAATCTTAATGGAATTCAATTTCCCTCTTTTCAGGGATCAGCAGTACGCAATGCCTAGATCTCTGGGCATACTTCGGCCCTCATCTGCTGCAGTCTGCGCCTTTGTCCGCATAATGAATTCATCACATCAAATGCTGATCCTGGTTGCGATCGCAGGACTCGTCGATAGGCGAACAGAGGAAAACCCAACAATTGAAATCCAACGAGCGGAGGCAAATGCACAAAATTCAAATGTCATTCAAATAACGGCTGTCAGGACAATGGCCACGCACGCGGTCAGGATCGAAGTGGTAGTAGGAGTAGGAAATACAGCCGAAAGGTGGTTGAGGTCCTGCGGAAAGATGACGAGGAGTGGGAGAGGTAGCAGAAACGCCTGCATATCATTTAGGGACTTCAGCAAATCTATGTACTTCTATTTTCTCTTTAAAATGCACTTGGAAAAAAAATTATACATACGTTTGAAATTACCATCGAAACAGAGTTGATAACCAAATGTTGGATATATGATATATCTATCTATATATATTTATTTTTTTTAACATTTAACTCCCATTTATTTCGAGTGTACTGCAATATCCTGGCACAGGATACATGTATATGGTTATTGTTTTCGTGTTCCATCCGGTTTGGCCTCAGCTGACTGACAGCCAGCGGCCGACGGCTACAAAAACATTCCGCATTCTGCACCTCCAGCCAAAGGCGACGATGATGAGGACAAAGTCGGACTGCCGGCTGAGGCCTCGACTGTCGACTTCCTTTCCGCCGCCAAACCACAACAGATCCACCCGGTCCATCAGGGTTTCTTGTTTCTGACCCGATAAGCGTGACATTTTCATATTGCCGGCGATCGCAATCTCAATTCTCTCAATCAGAATTCAGATTTCCCAGTCAACCATAGGTTCATTCATCTATTGATTGCAGCTTTGCCATTTCTAAGGCCAATCACACGCTGACGGGATTAGCAGAAGTGCTGTTTTTTATCTGGGCTAATTGGACCGAGCCATTCTTTGTCCTCCTAAGCGGACAGCCATGAAATCAGAGTCCGATCATCCGATGGGCCAGCTCTGATACATGTCTCTCAAGGTCCTTTCTTATCTGGCTTTCTTTTTCCAAGGGCGTGCAATTGGCGTTAAATTTGAGCTGACATTTAGCTTAAGGACTAGCAAGGAAGGACTTTCTTCTTTGATCTTGGTCGATATAAGACGATCAAAGACGACTTAAAGTATTTTTATTTTAGCTATACGTTAAAATTTTCAAGAGTAATTTTTAGAAGAATCTTAAATGCTTAAGAATAAATAATTTGTAGGTTATAATATTACAATATAGTACTTTAAAAATATATAATTCTCCAAATATAATCCACAATATCTACCATCTACAATATGAACTGTGGCAGCTGTTTAAGGAGCACCCTTTCCTTGGAGCACATCAAATTTTGGAGTTTGTAAAATTAACTAAGAACTACCAGAAATTAGGGCATGACTCCATAACTCGCCAGTCGGGAGCCAGGGCAGATGTCAAGCTGCTAAAGATCACACTAAATACAAATATCGCCCAAGGAGCTCGGCTCATTTGAATGAGGGGTCTCAGGCTCAGTTCCCGGGAAAGCAAACAAATTCCTATCCTCAAGTCCCAAAGGAGCAGACATAAGAAAATCATTTGTTTTTGGGGGAGGGGGGAAGGACTCCAAGGGATCAACCCTGAGTCAAATGCCAAGAGTCCCCTTCGGAAAATCTGAATGTCGCGTGTTGGCGCGTAAGATTTGTGTTTTCCGGGGTCGGCGTCTCGGAAAAATCGGGGTCACACGAGGGGTCGGGGTCGGGGCTCAAGGCATTATAATAGGCTCATTTCCTTGCCTGCTCCTTCGGCTCCTGCTTTTCTGAGCGTAATAGCGTAAACATTTAACGGGAGCGTGCGCTGCGCACGCGCAACATGAACTCACATGGCGACCCGAGTCCTTAGTCCTTAAGTTCCCTACCCTTCGACCCTAACCTCATCCCGATACCAATCTCCGCGCCATTGTTTGATTTCCTTGAGGATTTGCGCGTCTTATGATTGATTCAATGTTTTGTAACGATTGTTGTTCCCATGATTTCTCCATGTACACGATCACAATCTTGTGGCATTCTCTATGCAGCATTATGAATCTTTTTATGCGTTTTCGTGGGTGTTACGTTTGGTTGGGGGATCAGGGTTGGGAACTGTCTGTTTGACAAATATTCAATTCATCTTCCTTCTAAATAAAAGGCGAGGAAAAGCTGAAGCCAATGGGAAGTTACCATTTAATGATGCATGGAGAATGGCTAAGAATAATCGAGATAATATTTAAGAGACTCGCAGAAAATAAAACATATATTTTAGATTCCTATTTTAATATCAACAACTTCCAACTGCTAATATACAATTTAAAGCATTAAGGAAAAACAATACAAAATATTTTATAAGTCTTCAAAATCTTGTTCGACCTATCTAACCGTTTCTGACAATCATTTAATATTATATACAGATTAAAATACATACATGGTTAAAATTTTACTCCTGAAAACGAATTCCGTGTATGGAGTTGAACACAAATCCTTTTTTCTGTATGTTGGTCCCCCCGACAACACATGATGTCGCAGTAGCAGCAATCCGTGATGCATGTGGCACATTTAACACCTCCAATTCATAATGAATGAGTTAAGAGCATCAACAAACCAAGCACGAACATATAGGCGGAGGACTACTGCACATGGGACCCCAATATGGATTGGGATCTGTGATCTGGGTGCCGTCGGAGGTGCTTGTTCGCCACGCCCGCATCGTCCAGGACATGTGTTAATCAAGGGGCAACCTCAGCAGCGCATAACTCAGTTGCAGATGGACTAATTTTTGTATAAGTCGGGTAATACTCCCAGGAGGTGGGGTAAACCCTACACAGCTGCCCAAAGGACTAAAAATAGTCGATGGCAAGGTGCAGGCTGCGTTACAATTTATGTGACACAATTCTCATGTTTGCGCTTAATTTTCATTTAATTTTTATGGGCGCCAAAAGATGTCGGACGGCTGCTGCTTGGATACTACGAAAGACCCGGCCAATTTTGGTATCCAGATCGGTACAATGAGGCGGACAAAGAAGGTAACATGAGCTAAAAAACCAATAGAAGTAACAAAATGTGACAGGCAATCGGAAGAAGACAAACAAATGAAGAATCCAGAGAAAAGCGCAATTGTTGCAGGATGACAATTGAATGCAATCCGGAAATGTCCTGCGTGGACAAGGATCGATGGCCATCGCCCAAGTGGATTTCCTTAGCCACTCAAAGAGTGAGTAAAAGATAAAACAACTCAAAGAGAGGGTCTTTCTCCTTAGTTTTCTGTAGAAATAAAAATCAACCCCTATATGAAGACTCAACTCGATTCCGTTTGAGTTAGGATCGGTTTTAGCAACCAACTCGGAACAGATTGAGTGAAGATCTGTTGAGATGAGTTTTCTGTGATTTCGAGACCCCAGGAGTCCTCCCAACAGATTCAAACTTGACCTCTAAGGCGACCTCAAAGATGGGAAATGGGAGATGAGAGAAGCGCGCGCGTTGCTCCTTTTGTGCCCTCATCCCTCGCATCCTTCGGGTCACCTCCTGACCTTTTCATTTGGCACCCGCTTGCCCTTTGTCTTTCGCCCGGGATCGTTGACAAAAGACCTGGGGCATTGCAATAAATGTGATAAAGATTGTTTTTTGTTTTTTCCCTTTCTGTGCAATTGCTTGGACACCGTGCCATAAATTGCCCATAGACCGGTGATCGCCAATCGCTGACCGTTGATCATCGACTAGGGGTTTGGTTTGCAAGGAAATAACCTGAATGATGCCTTAATTGTGGGACAGGCAGCTGAAACTGTCGGGTTCCATTGAACTACCCTGCAATTGTGGGAGTTTAACGCGTGTTTTGCTCTGATCAAAGGTCCGTCCTTAGGCGCTAGTCTGATATCTTACACATGTAATGCTTTAAATTATCGCTGATATCTGTATGTTCCCGTTTGTCCACCGCACAGTTAAACTTAATGCTTACCACAAATGTTGTTAATATTCCTTAAAAATAAATAAATATATATATATATGGTCACATAGATCATATTATATATTTTATTTGTATATTCCATAAAATATTACTGATGCTAACAGAATTTCGTAACTATCTTATTTGATCTTATATACCATCACTATAAGTTATAACCCACCGAAACTAATGAATGGTGTAATTTTAAATTATGAGTTGCACCATTTATTTTAAATTCAGTCAGGCAAAACCAGTTATCGGTAGAGGTTCAACATTGGTGGTCTAATGAGGACTACCGCATTACCTATTGTAATTATCCTTCTAGCAGGTCTCCTGAAAGTGGGTGAGTAGGTGTCCTTAACTTTAGTAATAACCAATCAAAGTTATACCCCATTTAGGTGGAAAAAAGACACAAAGCATCTACAGAAACGGTAAGGTTTTGAGTTTATGTATCTTGTAAACTCACATGAGATTATACAAACTTTATTTTTACAAAGGATTCCCTGCAAAAGACCGATGCAAGGTTTAGAGACTTACTAAGGGAGATTAATTCGACGTACCATAATAGACCCCTTAACACAGCAAACAATAAGGAATTCGAGAAGTATTTCCGAAATGTTTTATCTGCCCTAAACTTATCCATTTATGACCTAGGTACTAAAATTGATATTTACACAGATTTTACAGTTTACAATCAAATTAGATTAGAACTTGAAAGAGAAATGTTTAAAAAGAAACAAGTTGCCGAGAGACTTCTTAAGTTTAAAAATCTTTTACCAAAGTGTCGAACGTTTTTTTCAAATCAATTAATCGAACTGAAGGCGAGCTTCACTAAATCGAACTTAATGAAAATGGAAATATTACATGATCCCAGTCCAGAGTGTGAAAACGTTGAACTAGAAAAGATTTTCGTTCCCCCAACTCCAACTCCGAAACCCAGGAATTATGATCAAGAGCTTCATGATATTTTGCAAAAATATAAGAAGCGTCCTTGGGGGAAAAAAAAATATGTAGAGTTCGACGGACAAATATGGAAAGTGTTCATGGCCACCAATAAGGAAAGCAAACATAAAAAAAGAGAGGCAGTGGACGCGTTTCTGGCATATGACGACAACCGTGACAAACTGGATAAGGCCTTGGCAAGTAGAATTGGAAAATTTAAAAAACGCATTGGAACTGAAACACATTCAGCTTGCAAATCTGACCTAATAAGCTTAAATAGGAAACTAGCTCAAGCAATGTTCAAAACCATTCAGGAAAAACACACAATCCTAGTCGCCACAAACTATGTACAATCTTGTCTCTAAAATCAAAGGTAACAATATTACTTTTACTTTACATATTAAAGTTTGTATTTATCTAAATTTATTTTTGTTGCCAAGAACACAATTGCTTTAGAAACAAAAAAAAGTACCGCTTAGTCTATAAAGTTAAATTAAATGATGCAATACCATTTTAGAAACATACAGTTTTTTAAAGTATGTTGTTTTTATACAAAATCTTAAAGTCGAATCTATTTTTTATTGCCTTGACTGGCTGACAGTTGCTTTCGAATCCGGGCTTGGGCTTCCACTGGCCAGTTTTTGAGCTCGTCCTGACCGCATGGCAAGCAAAACGTGGCTGTGTAGTAAAAACTGCAACCAGGATCCTTGCACACTGTCTTGGAACAGATGGAGCAGTTGGCCCCCAGTGAGATATAGTATTCTGCCTTTGTCTGCCAACGAGGTGGAGGTGGCTGGAAGGGATCCCGCATCACGTAGTTATCCTCCGGATACTTGATTCCCAGGGAGAAAGGCGGTTTCCTTCCAAAATAGTGAACCATCTCCTGCATTTCACAGCCAGAGCAAAGAAACTCAATGCGTGCTATGCGTTCATCCTCTTCCTCGGGATCTGTGGGCTTCTTTTCCTCCTCTGGCAGCTCTAATCGTTGAATCTCAGCTGCCTCGTTGTCCAGGACGAAGTCGTCATCGGCCTCCATTTCTGCAATACCAACAGAGAAACAAGGAACTGGGCAAACTTTGACGATGACTAGGTTACGTTTACTACACTAATAACAATGGTAAAATAACAAATTGTGGTTCAAATTAGCTTGTGGGTCATTCAGCGAACGCCTGGCGGCGCTTTCCGGGCAGATCCTCCGGCCACCATTCCGGCCGTTCGACAAAGCAGCGCTCCCCATCGATCATCAGCTCCGGACGACCGTTTAGAACCTTCTCGATGCGCAGCAGAGCCACACCATGATTGTGGGCAGATCCAAAGACGCGGCCCAGTTTCGCGCCGGCCACGGAGGTTACTTCCTGACTGGAGCCCGCCTCGATTGGGGCCGTCAGCCGGATGGGCATATAACGCTTGCGGATCACACCCGAATGATGGACGCGGGCGGTCAGCTCTTGGCCCACATAGCAGCCCTTGTGGAAGCTAACGCCGTGCAGGTAATCCGCATTGGCCTCGAGGGGAAAGCACTTGCCCGGCGGCAGTTCTGAGCTGCCCTCGCCCACTCCTTGCTTATAGCGCAGCAACTGGTAGTTGTTGCCCGGGGTGGCAGCTGTGGCGATGCCAAAGTCGGCGAAATTCTTGGTCAGCTTGGCCCAGTCCATGTCGGTGGGCGCCAGGATGCGAGTGCCCAGGGCGGGCAGCCTTGGATCGGGCGATACAAACAGATCTGGATGCGGATTGGGCACAGCCTCTGAGGCGTCCTGGAAGTTAAACATCACCCAAGTGGTGTACTCATCATCCACACTGTCTACTTCGATGCGCCGGCGAACACGGTAGGTGCGCAGATGGCGCCGGAAGTCCGAGGAAGCCTCGCGATCGCACTCCACCAGGATGGTGTCCGGATTGTTGGTGCGGTAAAGGATGGTGTCGTACAGGACCCGACCGGATTTGTTGAGAAAGTGGGCGTACTGGGAGGCAGGACCTCCATTCGACTGAATTTTCGCCACATCGTTGGTCGCCAGACCCTGCAGGAAAGGCACCACCTCGGCCCCGTGGATGCGGATGAGCTCCCGGTTGGCCAGCGGCTCGAGTGTGAAGTTCCGCTGACCGATGCCCATCGGCCGGGCATAGGGAATCCGCAGCTCGTGGAGATTACGTATGTGCTGCCGCGCCGCGAGCAGGAACCGCGGATTTGACCACCTATTCATGCTGCAAAACGGAGGCATCGGATGCCGGCAATTGGTATTCGGAGTGCCAAAGGAAATCGCTCTTACCTTGTGTAGTAAATATTACTCAATTTATTTTATCTAGCAGCGGAAACTTAAATTTTGTACACAAAACAAAGTCAGGCGAGGAACTGACTTTTTGGCACCCGGCTCATAATATCGGGACTTGACAGTTCGTTAGAGATGAGCGCTTGATGGGGTTTTTAAACGTGACACGGTTGCGGATGCACAATAACTTCAAAACTTGAAACTAATAAAACTATAGAGTATCACAAAGATTGTTATAAATTATAATTGTAACCAATTTTATTCTGATTTTTAAGATCAATAAATTGGAACACACATTTAAAAAATAAACCAAATTTAAACTTTTTGTAATACAATTGATATTCCCATTTTTAAAAATCTTCAAATTGAAAATTTATTGTATAAATATAAAAGTTTTGACTTATTTATTTTTTAATATTAAAGTTTTGACTTTTTACTTATAAAGTCACCACCAAAAATATATCCCTTTGAACATTCAATTTATAAAAGTATAGAAAACAATTTTATTAACAAAAATAGAATTGTAAAATCAAGAAATTTTTAAATTTAGTCCATACCCGGTTTTGTTTGTAGTTTAATTTTTTAACATTTCAACTCACTTCACTTATTTTCAGATAGATTCCGTCACGGTTCCATCTCTAATCAGCTGTTTTCTATCGTGACACCACATCATCTTGTTTCGCCTGGCCTATTTTAGCCAATTCTACACGAAAAATCGGTATTTCGATGCGCAGTGGGCGCAGCCACTCTGCTGGAAACACAAGAAATTAGTTTTAAACAAAACAAAATGAGTCAATACAGCCACGTTAAGTATACGCAATCGCCGACGCCGTCGGTGGTATCCGGCTACTCGAGCGCCTCGCGGCTCCACTCGCCACTCCCGCCGCCCGCCAACCACCGGAGGGACTGCCTCTCGGCGACCACCAAGAGCTACAAATACCTGCGACGTCTGCTCAAGTTCAATCAGATGGACTTCGAGTTTGCCCTGTGGCAGATGCTCTACCTCTTCGTGGCGCCCCAGAAGGTGTACCGGAACTTCAACTACCGCAAGCAGACCAAGTCACAGTTCGCCCGCGACGATCCGGCGTTCCTGGTGCTCCTGGTGGTCTGTCTATGTGGTGAGTTCTACGCCCAACCACCCACGGGGAGGGAAAGCATCTTTACATCTGATGGAGTTCCATATTTCACCTTATCTAAGAACAACAAATCAGTCAATAGTTCTATCTTAACGAGCAAAACCAAATTATTTCACCAGTTGCCAATAATATTGCTCTTAAACAGCAATCCTCATTTTCTTCTCTTTACACTTCACACATATATTAATTCATAAGCTTTAAATCAAATATTGAGTACTTTAAGGATAGAACCTAACCGTATTAAGCAAAAGAATGACTATCCGTTTCTTCAAAACATATTTTTAAGGTTGCTGGCCACATTATCAAGCTTAAAATATACTTAATAATAACTTCAATACCTTTCCACAGTCACCTCGCTGGGTTTTGCCTACGTACTGGGACTGTCCTTCTGGCAGAGCATCTCCTTCATCTTCTACGTGGTGTTCGTGGACTGCATTTTCGTGGGCATCATAATTGCCTCCTTTTTCTGGGCGGTGACGAATCGGTATCTGCGCACGAACAGTCTGGAGCCGGACATTGAGTGGGGCTATGCCTTCGATGTGCATCTGAACGCCTTCTTTCCACCCCTGATGCTGCTGCACTTCATCCAGCTGTTCTTCTACAACTGGCTGATCAGCCAGACGTGGTTCATCTCCCGATTCTTGGGCAACACATTCTGGCTGCTGGCCATGGGCTACTATGTGTACATCACCTTTCTGGGATACAATTGTGAGTTATATTAGGCATTGCCATTTTCTCTAATAATACGATTTCCATGTTGCAGGCATTCCCCATCTAAAGAACACCCGCATCATACTCATCGCCCTGCCCATCATCTTCCTTCTGTTTCTGGTTGTCACAATTATTGGCTGGAACGCCACGATATCCTTCGTCAACTTCTACAAGTATCGCGTATATTAATCATGTAACGTGCGTTGTAAATTATTTCGCGTTTAGCTGCTAAGCACTATACATTTATGACTAATAAACTAATTAATTTAGCGTTATCCAAATCGAAGGTGTAAGAAGTGCTCTTTCATAGTTTTCAAATGAAGAAGAATGATTCTTTTCAATATAGTTATTGACTGTCATTTTATAATTTAAACCCTGAAGCCATTAATAGAAGTATTTAGTTTTAGTAATTTTTGTGAAATTGAAGAGCGACTGTAAATTAAAATTCTTAGCTGGCTTTAACCATGTACTTCAACATGTTCCGAGTTTATTAATCTACAAAATGGACAACAAATGCATTTACGCCAGCTGCTTGGGCTTGACGAAGGTGCGCTTTCGCTTGTTGCGCTTGCGCTGCAGCTCCAGGGTGTGCAGTTCCGTGTGCACCTCGGCGAAGATCTCTGTCTGCTCCTCCTCGGGAATCGAGCTGCGGTAATCCTTCATCATGTCGTACTTTTCCCATGGTTTCTGCACCTTGGCCGCCGACAGGCGATGCTTGTCCTTCAGATACTCATCGATGTTGGCCACGCCGCGCAGATTCTGGCGCTCCCAACGCTCCAGCCAAGGACGTGGTCGCAGCACCACCTTGATGTCATTCACGGGCACCGGAGCCCCCTCCTCCAGCGGTTCCGCCTCCATGTTCTCATCGAAAGTGCTGTACTCCGGCAGAGCGTCACGCAGGTAGAACAGACTGTCATCCAGACGCTTCTCCAGCCGCAGAACCTCCACCTTTTGGATGGTGGGATCGTACAGCTCGTAGACCACCTCCATGCCCTGGTGATCGATCACGTTGCGCAGGATGAAGCGGGCACGCAGTCCACAGCGATCCCTGTTGATGCAGATACCCACGAAGCGACTGGTCTTGCCGGCGGCATGGGGATCGGAACTGGTCACTGCCAGCACGGAGCCGACATAGAACTCGGGCAGATCGATCTGTTTGCGCCGGTCCAGCATGTCCAGGCGCTCCAGTTTCTCGCGGATGGGGTTGCGCCACTCCACCTTGGGATCGGGCAGGAATTCCGGGTAAACAAACCGATAGTTGGCCGGAATAATGGGCTTGCGGATCACAGGAGGAGATGGTGGTGTTGGCGGGGCAGCCGGAGCCTCTTTTTTTTGTTCCTCCTGATTTTCAACAGCATGTTCCGCCGTTTTCGTGGAGTATGTGACTGAAAAATAAGTTTCCTGAATGTGTGCCGTTGGGGAAAATGTGGATACTTACCAATCCGCTTGTAGGCGCCCTGCTGCACCACTCTGCTTAGCAAAACTCTGGTACTTAAGTTCATTTTTAATAGTTTTACCAAGTCGCTGAAACAAATAAATGTTTAGATAATCATGCCGCACGATAATCAGCTGCTGCCAGAGATGACGATAGCAGAGTTATCGATATATTCCGCGAACGGATCAGAGCAGAGACTGCCAACTTGTTTGATTTTACATTAAAAAAAGTAACTGACTTTTAAATATGTTTATATTCATAACCATAAGCTTATGGCAAAAAGAGTAAAAGAGTTCACACATTTATTAAACATTCATAAGCTCTTTGTTGTTTTTCGAATGGGAAAAGGCCTTATCCTCAATTTACTACTTGATTGCATAATTCTTGTATAAATTATTTCCATTTGATAACGCTTTTATTTGTATGAATATTTCGTCAATTGCCTGCCTAGTAAAAGAAAACACTAGAAATCAATAGGAAATAACGACCCACTCAATAAAAGTAATATGTGGAATATCAACAATTAAATTATTAAATATCCTAAGTAATAGTAAAATCCATGTAAAGTTTACTTAAACCATTTCAATTTTTATTTACATAAAAAGTTTACCTTAAAGTTTAATAAACATACATAAGATCAGTTTTCCCCCAATAAGAAAATGTCTACAAAAATATCTTCTGTTGAAATACTTTTATCAAAGATAATTTATTTTCCTGATGTTACAGTGCAAATCTTTTAAAGTATATCAACCATCTTAGAGGAGAATGATGGGGGTAAGGGTCAATAGTAACTGGGGGAATTCCTGTAGGCGGTAAATGGATGTAGCCGGGTGATGACTTTATGAGTCTCGATTCCTAATCCTTGAGGATTTCGTTGACGGCGTTGACGACGTGGCGGGCAGAGATGCCGAACATGTCGATGAGGACGGTAGGAGGACCCGAGCGTGGCACGGTGGGCACGAACAGGTGCTTGACCACAAAGTTGCGCTCGCCAGCCAGGGCGCTCAGCACAGCCTCACCCAGACCACCTTGCCTGAAGGGGATAAAGAAAAGAATCTAGTTAGCAAAGGAGTGTCCTAAAAAGATTCTAGATAAAACTCACTGGTAGTGATCCTCCACAACGACCACACGTCCTCCGCACTGCTTGCCGTGCTCAATAATCAGCTCGGCATCCAATGGCTTCACGGTGAAGGGATCGATCACACGGACGGTGATGCACTTCTTCTCCAGCTGATCGGCGGCAGCCAGGCACTCGTACAAAGTGATTCCAGCTCCGATCAGAAGCACCTCGTCGGAGCTCTTCTGGCGCACAACCTTGCCCTTGCCGATGGCGAAGGGTTCCTCGTTGTCGTAGATCACGCAGGTGTTGGGACGCGACGTCCGGATGAAGCAGACGCCCTTGGTGTTGGCGGCCAGTTCCACGGCACGCTCCGTGCTCACCGCGTCCGAGGGATAGAAGATGGTGCTGCCCGGAATGGTACGGAACATGGCAACGTCTTCCAGACCCATCTGGGAGGGGCCATCCTCACCGATGCTGCAGCCGCAGTGGGAGCCCACAAAGTTCACGTTGGTCTGCGAGATGGCGCCCATGCGGATCTGATCGAAGGCACGGGTGAAGAAGGTGGCAAAGGTGGACACAAAGGCCACGGTACGGCGACGGCAGGCGGCTCCAACGGCCACGCCCACCAGATTCTGCTCAGCGATGAAGCACTCGATGTAGCGCTCCGGGTCGAGGTTCTTTAGCTTGTCGGAGAAAGTGGAGTTCTTGGTATCGCCATCCAGGGCAACCACGCGCACGTTGTTCTGTCCGATCTTGGCCAAAGCCGTGCCGTAGGCCAGACGGGTGGCAATGGAATCGCCCAGCTTGTAGGCTGGCGGCGTGTTCAGCTTAATATTGCTGATGTCCACCTCGGGAGCGGCGCCCGTCTTGGACACAGGCTTGGGAGCCAGCTTGACGCTCTTGTTGACAATCAGACCCTCCAAATGCTTGATCACCTCGGCGGCCTTGTCGCCCAGCGGCTTGCCGTGCCAGTTGTCCAAATCCTCGATGTTGGGGAAGTCCTTGCCCTTGAAGGTCTTGGCGATGATGGCGGTGGGCTTGCTCTTGGTGATGGCAGCGCAATGGAAGGCCTTGGTCAGCTCCTCGACATCGTGTCCATCGACGACCACGGCGTTGAAGCCGAAGGCCTCCAGACGATCGCGGTACACATCCAGTTTGTGCTGCAGGGAGGTGGCCTCCGACTGACCCAGACGGTTCACATCGAAGATCACGCAAAGGTTGTCAAGTTTGTAGTGACCGGCAAAGTGCAGCGACTCCCAGATGGATCCCTCGGCGGACTCGCCATCACCCACGACCACGTAGGTGCGGTAGTCGGCCTTGTCGAAGTTCTTGCCAACATAGGCCATTCCGGCGCCGACGGCGACTCCCTGTCCCAGGGATCCGGTGCCCACATCGATGAAGTTCAGACGGGGCGTGGGGTGACCCTCGAGATCGCTGTCGATCTTACGCAGGTTGTTCAGATCCTCGATGGGGAAGAGGCCAGCCTCAGCCCATGCGGCGTAAAGGATGGGAGCAGCATGTCCCTTGGACAGGATGAAACGATCGCTGGAGGGATCGCGAGGGTGCTTCAAGTTCAGACGCAACTGCTGGAAGAACAGCACGGACATGATCTCGGCGATCGAGGCACATGATGTGGGATGGCTATAACGAATGAAAAAGAAGCAAAATATTAGATTGTAGAACAGACTTTGTGTACTTTATTGAGGTTGAGGCAGGTGTTTATTGAACCGGAGTAGAAGTCGACCTTCGTTATAAAGGCCGAGGTGGAAAAGGAAAGTATGTGTAGAAAAATTTAGCAAAAAATAAAACTTTGTTGCTTAAACTTTTTGTTATATGTTAAGATTAACTGAATCTATTTCGTTAATATTGTTAAAAGCTTTAATCATTACTGATTCTTTTTATAAATGTCTTGAAATAAACCGAAGGTTTAAGATTTCTGTAAAGTCTCAATATCAAGAGTATCCAATTTCAATGTATAAATAAATAGTATTATCTCCAATTTGCAGAACTCTGAGTTCCCATGCTATCGTGTTCCAACAAATAAGATAAATTCCAAAAGAGAATTGCAAATCTGGCACAACTCCAACCGCATAAACAAGCAACCCTAGGCAAAAAGGGGGGCTCGTCTTACCCCCAGACATATAAATAAACCATATCGCGTAAACAACATGACATATATGGTGTGATTTTCCTGTATGTACAAGTGCTAGAATATATTCATCGCAATTCCTCACCGGTTTCAAGACCTTGAACTTCCCTGATCCCCAAAAAAAACCCAAATTCTAGGGTGGGTTTCACGATGGGGTTGCATGCTGATCTGCGTGGACGCACGTGTTTCCAGATAGTTCCCAAGTGCGTCCCCATTTCCTCCAGCCATATCAAGAACTAATGAAGGTGATACGGAGTGTCAGAAATGACCCGGCTCGACTATTTTATCAATTTCAGTGATTTTCGATTATCATGCGGGGAACACACTTGAGCTGGTCACCTCTAATCGGTCATATCGTTGCCAGTGAGTAACCAAACCCGGCTTATCTCGCCGGCAGAGGTCACATTTAGAGCATATAGAGCAGATCTTATCTGAAACCGTTAAAAAAAAAACACGGAAAAACTAATGGAGGCGATAAAAGTGTTTTCCTTATCAGCATACTCTATTTTTATTTACTGTTGCAGTAATACTTTGGTCGCGTCTATCCGAGATATAATTACATTGAAAGCTATAAGGTCGTAAATCTCGAGTGCAGGGGATCATTCCATTAATATTCCCATCCCTTTCATTCCCGTCACAAGCTGTGCTTTCCAACACTTTTATATACAGACTTTCATATATCAAACGCCGCTCTTTGTATTTTTGTATGTCACGCCATGTGTAGGTACATATGTACATATGTGGGTATTGGCGGCGTCGGCTTTTTGAAAGCCACGCACAAAAACAAAACAGAATTTAAAAAGCAGTAACAGAAAAAGCTTAATTTTTCAAGGTTGTCGAAGGTCAAAATAACATTAGCCTAGAAATTAAGGTGAATGTGGCTTATCAGTGAGTACGCAAACAGAGCGACAAAATTCGCAAATTCACTAAAGTCACAGGAAAACACGTGGCTTGGCAACAGAAAGTCAGGGGTGGCTAAGGGGGGTGTTTAAAATAAACCGGTCTTTAAAACTTTCATGTGAAAGTGGAGAGTTATATAACTTAAATTAAATTTGGCAAAACAAATACATAATCCCCTTTGTAAACCTTTTCTACAACCGCCCCTGGAATAGAGGGGTCACCTTTGAAGCAACAAGTGCAAGGTGCACAACTTTTGAAATTCGCTGCTCACAAATATATGCACACTTTGATTTACTAATGGGTTTCCATTTATGCGTTAGCTTACCCCGATTTGGAGGCCTGGGTGGCGTTGATGGAGTGAATTCGCAGCTTGTGGGCCAGATCTTTCAAATCCTGGACGGTTTTGGCCTCGGGCTTGTGGTACGACATCTTGCGGATATTGGTGTGAAATGGATCCGTACGAATGCGGTTTTTGATAGTAGGTTGCACAACAACGACTCTTGAGAGTTTCGGATTCGTTAGCCAAAGGGTGACGCCTCTATGTTTGCAAAAGACAGACAAGAGTATCGACGTGGTGGAGGAGCTGGAATCGAAGTTGTCAACGGACCGCTGCAGCCGGCTTCTGGGAACGAACTACTCTCGTCGCCGGCGCCGCGGTCGCTTTTACGCTGGTGGGGCTCAATCTTGGGAGCGAACTCGCACTCGCAAAGTCACCGCTAGCTGGAGTCCAATGCTCTGCTCACGCTTCACTCGTCGGGGCTGGAACGAGATGGATATATATAGACATCAGTTCGGGTCGCACCCTCTAGTCTGGACACAGCGGCGGGAAGGTAACTAGTCATGATCAATGCAAGATAAGATAGTTTTTATGTTGTTTCTAAAGTATGAATCTTCCGATTCCTCCAATTTAAATAATAAACTGATACGTTTATTTTCTAAAAACAGATGAGTGAAGAAAATACAGTCTTTGAAACGCTTAGTGTGGAATATGTAAGAATGTAAGGAACAAATGTAAAGGTGATCAAATTGCTTGTTATACAATTTATTTTGTACCATTTACAAATTATATTCATAGTATGGAAAAAACCTTTTGAAATTTAAAATACTACTATTGGAAATACCCCATTTTATAGCAAGACCTATTATTTTGAGCGCATTTGTATGTCATGCAGCAGTTTAACAAGAGAACGGCTCTCTTTTCGTTACTTTCCCCTCCTCTCTCGTGAACATAAGGCGAATTTGCCGCCAACGAATTCAACCTTCGATAGCTCAGTTGGTAGAGCGGTGGACTGTAGTTGGAAGAACACGCAATAGAAATCCATAGGTCGCTGGTTCAAATCCGGCTCGAAGGATCGGAAGATGTAATCTTTTTTATTTTATTTTATTATTTTTTAATCACAGGACTGCAATTTTGAAAAATGCTCAATATATAACTGCAAAACTGATGAACCGTGAAAATTGGAATGAAATGTAATTAAAACATATTATAATACCAGCTCAAAATAATAACAGTTCAACAGTAAATTTATAAAGTTATTTTAAACGTGCACCTTTTAAAAGTCCGTAAGTGCAAACGAACAAAATTGACCATTTCTTTTGACCTGGATAATTAAATAAAATTAACAAACAGAAATCAAACTTCTCGTTTGTGCGCATGCACAAAACTCACATTGGCCGCCCGTAATTTCAACCTTCGATAGCTCAGTTGGTAGAGCGGTGGACTGTAGTTGGTTCAAAATGCAATAGAAATCCATAGGTCGCTGGTTCAAATCCGGCTCGAAGGATTTTTTGCTTTATTTTTATTGTTTTTTTTAAGAGATGCCAATTGGTTTGAAAACCCGCATTAAAAAAATTATAATTATATGAATTTAAGCACTTGATACAGAAAATAGACTAGTCGTTTATAACGACTCCGTCTGGCGATTGTTATTTAAAAACCACCAACAATCAAAAGGAAAATACTAAGAAGCAGATGGTCATAAAATATCCGAGGCCCCAATAGATGGATTAACAATCTGAATATTAAATTAAGTTTGACTATTTACCAAACAAAGTCTACCGAACGCTCGCGATTATATGGATACCGGGGAAAAAACATGCACCTCAGCACACCCCCTTCGATAGCTCAGTTGGTAGAGCGGTGGACTGTAGTTGGAAGACATGCAAATAGAAATCCATAGGTCGCTGGTTCAAATCCGGCTCGAAGGATTTTTTGTTTTTTTTTTTCATTTCATACAAGTAAGGATGTCGGTGCTAATAACAAGAAGTTCTAGTACAAGAATTTCGTAAAATGTTTACATCTGTTTCTTGTTTTGAGGATCGTTCGGTTAACTTAATTTTACATTACCTTTTTCGCTTATGAAGAATTGCCGCCTCCCAGTATAACTCGTTTTTTTGTATAACAAGAAATTTGAAATGCCTGGAATCGAAAGTTATTCCAAATATTTAAAGAGATACTTTGAAATGTACATTTTTTGGACTGAAACCTAAAGCCCTACTTGATATTTTTCCTTTTTCTTTGCGATGAACCAAAAATATGTTTTTCTACCATTATAATATCAAGCTTCCATTTACTTATTAAATTACAATTTTAATATATAAGTTAAGTAATAGATTACAAATTTTATTTAATAATTTAGCGTCTTCTTTTATTTATTTATGCGTACAAGTCGATATATTTTGTCACAAGTAAATATGCAGATCCAATAGTTAAAACGGTCTTATGACTATCAACTCTCGCTTTCCCGTCTTAAAGATTCAACCAATGCATAAATTAGTTAGCAAAATAGTCAACGTTAACAATAGTTACTTTTAAATATACATTTGTTGCACTCAGCCTCCGACCGTCTCATTTCCAACTCGTTGCAAAGGTTTTCTACATTAAATACGAATTTATAAAAATAGGCATTATGTTTGTATTTATGTACTTATGTTTGCTAATCGGTAATTAGGTCTAAACAACATTATGTTTTGTGCACACATTTTGTCCAAGTACATTGAAAGCTGCTGCGAGTGCACGATCTGTTAGTGTTGGCAGCACATTGATCAGCTCAGCTAAATCGTTACTTTTATTTATAGTATTGTACAAGCGGGTTCCAAATAAATTACAAAATAATTGCATCAACAAAATAAAACAAATGCTCACAAGGGATGTACGAAAAATAGTTAAATCGTTTTACGACGTTAGCAAAATAAATTACAATCGAAAAAAAGAAATATCACTAGCTAAAAAGCGTTGAAGAGAGTGTACGAAAAACGATAATAAATTATAATACAAAATCGATGAGTGATCGTTGATTTGCTTAGACTCAGTCCAGGGCGATGCCCTGTATCCAGGCGCTCAGATCGCTGCCTTCCGACTCCATGATGATCTCGTCTGGCTCCTCGCTGGCCAGCAAATGCTGCGCTGCCGTCCGTCCGCTTAGATAGGCGCCGTGTACAGTAGAGTAGAAACTGGAATGGGTGTGCTCTCCGGCAAAGACTATGGCGGGCTAATGAGATACAATAAAATTAGTTTAGATTTACAAAATAAAAATAGCTTATAGAAACAACCTTCATGGCCTGAGGCGTGGCGTATAGGGGCTGGGCAAGGTTTTCGATGTCCTCCTGAGTGGCCCCTACGGGTATCGAGGTGTAAGCTCCGCCGGTAAAGTCCTGCGACTTCCAGCTAGTGCTGCAAAGGGAATTTTGGTTAATATAAAAACATCAAACTAAATTATTTGCCTTTGCCATACCACACACATCGCTTCGGTTTGGGCACATAGGGATCCTGAAGAAAATTTCTCAGTATTTCCGTGCATTTTTCCGCCACCGCCTCGTGGGGCAGTGTCTCCATGAACTCCGCCTCTCGACCCGAAACCCAGCCCAGCAGCAGTGTGTCCGTCATCTTGGCAAATGAGTATATTTTCTTGAACCAATTCTTGCTCAGATACGCTTCGCTGGCCAGCTCCTCTTCGGTGCTGTTCATATCCCGCTTATCGTCATCCCAAAGCAGCATAATCTCTGATATATCGGCACTAAGGAATGGCCGTTCGTACTCCAAGAAGATCTTGTCAACGGTGCCGAACATGAGATTCTCGATGGACTCCTGTTTGAACTGCGGCAGCACAGGATCGAAGAGAGTTCGATGGTTGTTTTTTAGCACGCCCAGTGGTATGGTGCATATCACATGGGCAGCATGAAACACTCGACCGTCCTCGCAATCTACGCGAACATGTCCTGCAGGAGAATCACAATTGCCGCTGGAGTTTGACTCCACGGAGCCGCCACGAAGTCCCCCCGTGGGCACTTCCGTCACTGTTCGCTCCGAGTCGTCCGAGTGCTCGTCCTCTGAGTTCTCATCAACCGTCTCCAGTCCGGTAAAGGTCTTTTTTCGCTTCCAGTGAATTTTCTTCACTGGACATTTGGTCAGGATGGACTGCTTGGGTATCTGGGCACCCAGCGGTCGCAGGATGGAGCTGTAACCAGACGGCAGCACTATGTTGCCACCCTGTAGCTCCGTATAACTGCCTAAACGGGAGAATACATTTATGTTTCAGTTTGCATATGTTTTTCCAATATTCCAGGCACTCACCTAGTTCGAGGAGATCCACCTCGTTCATGTTATTGCAGCCCGTAATGCAGGTCTCTCGCTTCAGCAAGCAGTTGAAGATGGACTGCTTCAGGCGCTTCTCCTTAGGATCCTGCACGCCACTCAGGTAGATCTCGATCTCGTAGTTAATGTGCTCGCCCACACTGTGAATATCCGGCGGCGGGCTGTACTGACACAGGAAATACTCATCGCAGCGCCTCAAGAAACAGACGTACGCTTCGTAGATCTCCTGCAGTATGCTGAATGGCACCTGGTGCCCGTCCTCCGTGGTGGCCACCACCTTGTGCGGTTTTGGTACGTTTACCACGCTGACTAGACCATGCTGCACGGCCAGCTCGAAGATGGGGTTGCCCAGGACGCCGTGTATCCAGTTGGCGCCCAGTTCAATCTGCGTAATAAAAGTGAGATAATTTGAGAGTGTTCCAGTGGTAAATTGGTGTTCTAGGACTAGTGACTGACTAAAGCTTTTTGTTTAAAAATAGATAAATGGCGTTCAACTTGCCGGTGATAAACAGATAAGAACTGACCTAGATCATTTTATTTAGGGGGCGTAGAAAGTGAATTTAAAATGCAAAAGACAGTACGTAAAAGCGGAAAGTTTTTGTAATAATCATGTTTAGATCATTAACGAAAAGACTAACTAAAATAGTTTAAGTCATGCTACTGCCTATGAAATAATGAAATATTGTGAAATAAATGCTACTAAAAAGCATTATTTTATAAAGGGTGTCGTCAATGAACTTTAAAAATATATTTTAGATATTAAGGACCTATACCTATCCTTATAAACATGTATACTGGCGGTTTTTTCAGCCCTATATATAAGACTAGCTACGTGATCGTGGGCCCGCAAACCCGTGAGTTTATTAGGGCATTGCACTAGATACGTCATCATTGTCTTAATTCAGAAAAACCCTATCTTATCTACCCAAACGTTGCCAAGAAAGTTGTATAACAAATTCCTTGATAAGGCACCGCCAGACCGGTCAAAACTATGCAAATAAACAGAAGAAAATCATTGACATGTGGGGACTTTGAATATCTGAAAGCCACATTGAGTGCAATTAAATAAATTAATGGGCCCAAAGGGGCCATGTAACACACAAAAAGCTAACATTAGGCAACTGAGGAACAAAACAGGAATATTTATAAAAATAGCACCGATGAAAAGCGAGAACAGCTGACCGACTGCGCAGTGCTTGGAAAAATCTATAATCAACTTCTGGGGCGAAGAATCTGTTACAACATGCTCAAAGTTTTTCCGAATCGGGAGTTGTTTAATCCTATCCTATGGTTTCGATTGCGGTTTGTTTTGGTTCTTGGTGCTTGGGGGTTATATAACGATGGCTACCTTCTGATTATTGCTGAGCGGTATGGACACTATACGTCCGCCCACCCGGCCCCGTGCCTCCAGAATGATGAAGTCCTCGCAGCCGTTTTGTAGAAGGTGATTGGCGGCCGACAGTCCCGCCATTCCGGCTCCAATGATCACGATCTTTACGTTGGTATTGCTCCCCGAAGTTTGGGGCTGATCCCAGCGGCTCCAGCAGTCCCCATGTTGGCCATTCCCTCCTCCGTGGGCGAGGGAGCGGGTGTTACGGGCTCCTCCTTGTCGCCCATTGCTACACTTTGGTTTCTCTGTACATATGCGAGTTGGTTGTATTCCCCGGTTAATTATTTATGTTTTTTTAATGCCTTTAAGCCTCATTTCACTTTTTTTAACACTTTTCATTCGCCTGGCGAGTCGCGCGACTGTTTTGACGTTTATTTGACAGCAGCTTTTGCGGTTGGGGGAGGTAACAGCCAACAGCTGTTCAAACGGGGACTAAATATGCTGTTTTTAGCTACACTCATTGTTTTATAAGAGTATTACTTCATGTTTAGCATATTTAATAGTAATGTCTATCAACTTCTTGGATTTTTATTGAAAGTTTTGGTGAAAACTGAACCAACAGCTGTTGTCTATGGCGTTGCCAGATGCATTCAAAGAAAGGTAAACAAGGCTATTGGCATTTTACAACACTAGAAAGTATCAATATTTACAAAAATGGGATTTCTAAATACTTTTTGTTTTAATTGCGTTGTTGTAAAATGAAATGATATAAAACATGCTACAAATCTTTCAATAATATAGATATTTCACTTACAATTATAATCAATAAAATTGAACATTTAGCTATTAAACATTACCTGAAATCCAATTCTTTTTATTCACAGCCTAAAACACATAGCAGCATAAAACTAAATAAAAACAAATAGAAATAAACATTTAAGACCGATAAATACAACCACTTGTTATCGACCACCTGCCAGCGCTAACAGAGCTGCCAGACAGTTCCAACGACCTGTGTACATAAATTGCTTGCCTGGCTGATAAAAACACAAGTTTTTTAAAGCTAATAATTGCCTGAGATTAGTGAGGCAATTAATAAATCCCGATTAACGAACAAGCTATGTGATCAGCAAACGATTTGAAACTATAAAACACCCGCAAGATGGCCGACGCCTACTGCCTGACGAACTTTATTGATTTTTCGCTGTCGCTGTCGCTGCCGCTGAAACACCACAATCGCATCAAGGTGAGCAATCCAGTTGAAGCGAATCTCACCTGTAATTTGATAGCCACCCACTCACCGATGAATCTCATCCCCCTCCTTAGTACACCTGCTTCGACATCTCCGACAGCTATATCATCTTTGGGGCCTCCTCCGGATCGCTGTACCTGTTCAATCGGAACGGCAAGTTCCTGCTCTTGATACCCAACAAACATGGAGCCATCACCAGTCTCAGCATTTCGGCCAATAGCAAATATGTGGCTTTTGCAACGCAACGATCGCTCATCTGCGTGTATGCCGTCAATTTGTCCGCCCAGGCGACGCCGCAGGTGATCTTCACGCACCTGGACCAATCCGTGCAGGTGAGCTGCATCCATTGGACGCAGGACGAGAAGCAGTTCTACTATGGCGACTCCCGCGGACAGGTCAGCCTCGTCCTGCTCTCCTCGTTCATCGGGCACAGCCTGCTGCTCAACATGACCGTGCACCCGCTGCTCTACCTGGACTCCCCCATCGTCCAGATCGACGACTTTGAGTCCCTGCTGCTGGTGTCCAACTGCACAAAGTGCATTCTCTGCAATACGGAGTACGAGGAGTACAAGCAGGTGGGTCCAGGTTCATAATCGCATCACTTATCATTAATTGAACCCAGGGGTGAGAGTTTAAGGGAGTTAGATCTGCATAGAGTTCCTTGCCACATTTTTGTTTCCTATTTTTTATCTGATTATCCTTAATTAAATTTTTGTCAGAGTCCCTAACGTAATTCTTCAGATAATAACACTTTTAAGATCTGAAAAAACACTTAACACAGAAGGCGGACCTGTTACTAGATTAGCTCTATGAGTTACTTAATAATCTATATGCGCTTTAAAAAGGAGACTCACAATATAAGCTATAATTGTTAGATCTCTATCGCTTGATTTCACTTCAAGTGCAACAACGTCGCTATCTTATGTAAGCTGTAATTCCTAGAAGTCATTGAGTTACTGGGCTGTGGTTATGAAAGGCAACTATATTTTATTGATTTTGCAGCGCTCTATGTTTACCCAATAGATTATATTAATCACTCTTTTGTAATTTATCTTTCAGATAGGGAATCGTCCGCGTGACGGCGCCTTTGGAGCCTGCTTCTTTGTCTCGCCGCAGGAGTCTGTGCAGCCATCTCGCATCTACTGCGCCCGACCAGGCAGTCGCGTTTGGGAGGTGGACTTCGAGGGCGAGGTAATACAGACGCACCAATTCAAGGCCGCCCTGGCCACCGCACCTGCGAGGATTCAGCGACCTGGCAGCGGAGCAGACGAACTGGACGCCAATGCCGAGCTGCTGGACTATCAGCCGCAGACCTTGCAGTTCGCCAAGGTCCAAAGGCTGAACGAGGACTTTCTGTTGGCTTTCACAGAGCTGGGATTGTATGTGTTCGATGTGCGACGATCGGCGGTTGTGCTGTGGTGCAATCAGTTCGAAAGGATCGCCGACTGCCGCTCCTCTGGATCGGAGATCTTCGTATTCACCCAATCTGGTGCACTTTATAGTGTCCAGCTGCAGACGCTGCAATCGCACGCCGTTTCCCTCATGCAGCAGTCCAAATTGCTGCCCTGTGCGAATCTACTTCGCCAGCATGTGCGGTACTTTGCGGACAAGGCTCGCGAGGATTACGAGCTAAAGCAGCTGAATCCTCTGAAGCAACTGCTGATCGAGCGACAGGAGTACGAGCTGCTGAATGATATATCCGTGATTTTCGATGCCATCACACAGTGCACAGGCAGCGCTTTGGACACGCAGAGTTCGGGAGGAAGTTCAGCCACCACTGAGCGCAGTTTAAGCGGCGGAAGCTCAGCGAAAGCGCCACAAAAAGGAGTGTACGTTCTGGAGAACGCCTTCTGCGACAACCTGAAACAGCCGCTCAAGTCGGGACACTTCAAGGATGCCCTGCTGACGGTAACTGGTAAATTCGGCAAGAACATCATAAAGTACAAGTTCAATATTTTTGCCGAGGAACAGCAGCAGCTGGTCAGAGAACTAATCCCGGCAGCGAGCGTTCTCTGCCGTTCAAGGACATCAAGGCGCGCTACGAATCGGGAGGGGAGGATCAGGAGGAGGAGATTGTGAGCCGCTGCAAAAGACCGGTTCCACAGGCTCCGCGCATCAGTCCCGAGGAGAAGACCCTCTACAATCTCTACCTGATCGCCAAGAGCGCTAAATTCAGCCGGACGCAGTGCGTCGATCGATATCGAGGAGTGTTTGATGAGTATGCCGCGGGGGAGCTGGTGAATTTGCTCGAGAAATTGGCCCAAGTGATGGTGGAGCATGGTGATACGCCGGATGAAGCGCAACGCAACTGCTATGAGATGTACTTTGATTACCTGGATCCGGAGCTGATCTGGGAGGTGGACGATGCCACGCGGGATCACATAGCTGCGGGATTTGTGCTGCTAAATGCGCCCGAAAATGCGGAGATTGTAAAGTGTGAGCATTGCTCGTTTCCGCTGCGCTTTGATACCTCCTGTCTGTACCATGAACTTGGAGCCGTGCTTCTGCGATATTTCTGGTCCCGTGGCGAGCAGGTCAAGTGCTTCGATGTGGTGCAGTGTGTTCCGGCACTACTAGATGTCCTAGCTAAATTCTACCTAGCCGAACAGAACCTCACCAAGGTGGTGGCCATTGTTCTCAACTACGGACTGCCGGAACTACTGGCAGATGTTGGCAAGCAACTGAGCGTTGGCGCCTGGGGTCGCTGCTTCGAACAGTTCGTTGAACTCCAACGCGGCAAGCTGATTTGCGCCAATTGTGAGTGCATCTCGGGCGTGGAACAGGAGCAGCTGGGGCGTCACTTCTTCTACAACTGGAACTGCTTCCTCAACATCGCACTGGACCACATGGCCGCCGGGGATACGCTGGCGCTGATCTTCAAGTGGAGCTCGTACATTCCAAACGACGCAATCGACCGGGAGTTCTACTCCCGCTGCCTGCTCAAGGGCTAGACGATCGGGCATTATTATATATATACGATACTATATAGCTATATTTATTGTTCCACTATCTAATCTCAAGCTAAGGCCAATACCAAAAGCATTTATTCTATATAAACATGTACACCAACGATATGTATATTCTAAATACGAGAGTGCATGAAATATATCGAGAGTTCGAGAATTCGAAGAGTTTTTGATTTTATTTATGTATCTTAGGAGGGATAAAGAACACAATATCAAAATAGATATTTTGTATATATTTCAAATCCCAATTCAATGCCAATTTCCTTGCCTTTTGCTTCAAACTGAGAAATGGGAGAGGGACTGACGCTTTGTAAAACAGCTACCCCTAAACATAAACACAACAATTTTTGGCCTAATTGTTACAAAAATTTCAACTGCCCAGCCTCAGTTCTCTTCATTCAAAAAAAAAAATCAACAGCCCAAAGAAGATCGACGACGCCCAAAAAAAGC